>NW_026652284.1:72806538-72986746 GCF_009828535.3 Hylobates moloch
GCATGTTCTCACTCATAGGTGGGAATTGAACAATGAGAACTCATGGACACAGGAAGGGGAACATCACACTCCGGGGACTGTTGTGGGGTGGGGGGAGGGGGGGAGGGACAGCATTAGGAGATACACCTAATGCTAAATGACGAGTTAATGGGTGCAGGAAATCAACATGGCACATGGATACATATGTAACAAACCTGCACATTGTGCACATGTACCCTAAAACCCTAAAGTATAATTAAAAAAAAAAAAAAAAAGAATATGATTTGGACCTAAGAGTATTGATGTGGTCCAGTTGAGCGGGTAGAAGAAAAATAACTGCTTTTGTCACATGGAGTAGTCCAAATAAAGATAATGAACACAAAAGAAGGAAAATCAAAAAGTGCTTTGAGAAGTTATAATACAATATATAATTATATCTTACTTGTTAACTAGAATGGGTGCAGTCAAGCCCTAGGAAATTCAGTAAGGATACGGCTGACCATTTCAAAACAGCCCTACTTTCCTAAAAGTGAGCAGAATTCTAAATGAAATCAAAAGCAATGATATTTCTATCCTTAGAGAGACATAGCCAAAATGGCTTTTAACTGAAAGAAGCTCAACATAGCTGCTCTTGCTAATTCTATCAGGTAAAAGTTTTTTGAGCTTGCATATACTAACAACATACTTTATATTTGTATACTTCTAATCATTTCCATTTTTACTTATATCAAGAATGATGCATGTTAATGTCTCATTGCAAGTTAGTTGTAACTTCTCATGGACTGTTAATGCAAAATTAATCTAATTAAAATATATCTCTAATGAGTATAGCAGTGTTTTTTCAATAATTAATTTCTGATGGTCTTTATGTATGACCCAGGAAAAAAATCAATATTCTGTTTCAGATATGCATTTTTCTAAGAAAAATGTAGCCTAGCAAATAATTTTAAATGTGTAAGATAAGAAGTTTACACTGAATGTTGACCCCTTAGAGTTGTGATATTAAGACAGCAGTAAATTCTCAGCAAAGAGATGTCATATTATTAATGTCACTGATAAATTACGTTCTGTGTATCTGTGCCCAATATGCATCCCAAATATTAGCCCCTGATTGTCAACAAGGCATTCAATATGTTGAGTTGCCTTGTCCTTTACAATTTAAGGGTAAATTTTTCTCAATATCCCTGTCTTAATACCTCCAGGGATTCAGTTTGTGGGGGTTGGTCAGTCTGCCATTTCGCCTAGACACTGATGTTCTGCATGTCTCCTAAATCTTAAATTTTCTTCATGTGTCACAGCTTTCAGCTATTCTGGTCTCTCCCCTGTGTAACCCAGTTATAAAACAAAATCCCTTTCCTTGATTACTTTAACATACCAAAGAGAGAGAAAGAGAGAGAGAGAAAGAGAGTCATGAATTTGTATTTTAAGGAAACTTGAAGGGTTTCATCTAAATGTTACATTTCAAGCATTCTCTTAGTGAATATTAGACATTCCCCCTGCCATGCTCCTCAGTGGGAATGTCCCACTAGCCAACTCTTCTGCATTCTCCACAGCTGCACTTTGTGGAGCATCCCCAGATCCATTCCTAGAGTCCAGCTTCTCTCTATTTCTGGGCTCCTTCCCTTCTTCCTCTTGGCTTCCTCCAGAAATGAAAAAATATATATTATGCAGAGCAACACAGCTCTTTTTGTAAACTCTTACCGCATCCTAGCAATGTTCTGAGGGATATCACAGCAGAACCAATATAAATCCATATGTTATTTTGAGAAACAAAATAAAATTATCTTTTCTAAGATCATTCTGATGCCATATCTGAACGAACAGGCTTTTCTCCCCAGACTAGATGTGTATTTCCCAAGGTTATACAAACATATACATGAAATATACACACATATATATTTCACTTTTATTCCACCCTCTAGCATTTCACTCTTGTATGGTTAATTCCTGCTAAAAATGTAAATGTTCAGATTTCCCTAAGCTTTATTTAAATTACTAAGTTGATGATACTAACACTTCCTTCTACTATCATTCTATTTTTTTCCTTGCATTTAATGATGGAGCATTCTGCTGCCACTTCTCTTTACCGTCTTGTCCTTCCCTAATCCTCTCAACTTGGCTTCCATTGCTACCACTCTGCTGAAGGGATTCACCAATGTTCTACTTCTAAGCAAATCTTTCCTTCTTTTCTTTATGGAAACACTTTTCTTCTTGAAGCTCTCCTCCACTGGAGTTTCTTCAGCATTTGGCAGTGGTAGTTACCCCCTACTTGATTTCAAGTTCTTGTTTTTCATCATTCCACATATTTTTCCCACTTCCTGAAATTTCATTCTATAAAATGTTTTGTACTTTTTTTCTTACTCCTAAAGAACTCATCAGTTTTTTATGCTCCAACTACTACCACTAGTCAAACAATTCCTAAATCTACACTCCAGCCTTGATTGCTTAACATCTTTTCAATCTTATATTTCAACCCCCTATTGATGGTACTTAACGTGTGAAGCAATGAAATCATTATTTTCTTGTACAAATGTTTATTGTATATTGTACTTATTTCTTTATCGCCCCTATTCTTGCCTGATAAATTTATTTTGATACCTTTATTTTTTCAAATTCATCAAGTCTTATAGGCTAGTTCTTTAACTACCTACCACATCACTTAAGTTGAATCTTTCTTCGTCTCCATTTCTACAGCAACCACTCTAGATCACACCAAATTATTACACATTTTAGTTTCTGTATGCTCTCATTTGTAGCATAATTTCTCATACTAATCAGCATTCAGAAACTGCTAATTAAATATTTCTTTATATACACTTACCTCTCCTCCAGTACAATCAACATACATTCACCAGTGTATGTTTTCTCAGATGCAAGTTAAATCAAATCAGCTCATGTGATTGTATTAAATTTACATTGCCATTTTAGTGTACTCTCAACATTTAAGTTCCTTTGTGGGTGGCTCTTCCCCTTCAGTAGAACTGGCCTCAACAGTTCTTACATATGCTGCTACCTACTATCTCCAGTCATGGTACATCCCCTGGAATGATGGTTCCTTCTGTGTCCCTCACTCAGGATGACTGTTTTACCAAAGCTATTCTCAACATTTACTCATTCTAAACATCCTAGTCTGAACATGTATAATCCAAGATGACCACGTTTTAGGTTTATCTTTTCTCTGCACATGATTATAACATTCCAAATATTATCTTTATGAAGAAGAACCTTTCTAAATTGCAAACTACATGGGCAAGTAGTGTGTTTTCTCCATACATTTTAAACCTTATGATATTAAGTGTAGTGATGTGCACCCAACAAATGTTAATTGGTAGAGGAGCTATAGAATTAGGCAACAATAAATTCCATATAATGAGTCATTAAGAAAATCCCACAGTCTTTCACCCTATAATCTGCTTCCCCACCCCCACATACTCCCTTTAATAAAAAAGCTCAATTATTAATGTAAAATAAATGAACAGAGCTAGGAAAGAAGAAATACTAAAAATCTGTCTTCATTCTGAAGCCCACCCAAGCTGAGCAATGGAGAGGTGACACTCTGCCTCAGCCAGCATATCTTTAATTTCTCCCTACTCCAGCTCCCATTATCTCTCCACTGCCACAGCTGCATACTGCTATTGTCAGTGGTAAAGATGAGACATCTCTAATTAGAGGGCAGGGTAAATTGCTTTTATCTACTTTTAACATGCTTTTACATGGCACCTGGTACACAAGCATCAGCTAGGCAGCCATAATTTGAAAAGCAAATGAATGCTCAGAGAAATACGATACATTTTTAAAAGAAAAATATATAGAGTAGCAAAATCAACATGCTGGAGACTGCAGAGTTTAACGCTGTCAGAGTCTTGTGCACTTATGTATTATAGGGAATTAAAATAAGCAGAGTCCACGTAGCCTGTAGAGTCTGGTGGTCCTGTCTTTCTTTTTCTATTGGGAACAAATGGTGAGATGTAATGTCTAGAAAAATTATCAGTGCAAGAAACAGACTGGTGGTAACCCCTTGACCATCTCCATCTAGAAGAGTAGATTTTTAGGTGAAAGAAAAGAAAAATTAGTAGAATTCTTTCTCTGACTTACATACATCTAACCATCTTTATAATGAATAAATCTATTATGTATGAGTTTTTGTTTCTGGTTTTGGATTTAATTTTTATTTCTTTAGTAGTCCAGAGCATTTTCAAAAACAAAGCAATTTATCAAATGTTTGAAAAATAAAACAAAGAGAAATCAACCACAGTTAGATCCATATTGTGTTGGACAGCATTATCAGTCAATATAAATATCTGACATTTACTGTGGCTTGGAATACAGATTCCACAGTTAGGAGAGCCATGGGCTCATACGCAAACTCCACAGGCTCCTCTCCCTCTGATCATTATCAGCAAAAATGTATTAATTGTCTTCCTACAACAGTGTCTGTCACAGGAGGACACATGGCCTTCACTCTGTGCCACGATCACAGCTCTTCCTCATGCATAGGTTCTCTTACTTCTGTAGGAACTATGGTATTATTGCTCTCCAAACTTTGTTTACTTACTTTCCTGGAGATTGCCTGCCTACTGGCTGTAACTTTCCAGCTGTAAGAACTGGAAGCTCTAAATAATAACAGGGCTACACTGTTTATTTATTGCTGCTTTGGAACAGAAGGCCAACTGAAGTCCTTTAGTGTAGTGGGTAAGAAGGACTTTCAGCTAAGAAAAGCTGGCACTGTAAACACAGTGGTTCTGGCAGGGGAAGTGCCTGATTAGGGATCTCTAGTTTCCTCAATTCCCATATGCAGGCATCTATATGCATTTAGAGCTTGTGAATTTTTTCTATTTTCGATATACCATGAATGAGAGGGTATAATTTAAAGGGCTAAAGCAAGAGGCATATTTTAGAAGTATCTCTAATTTAAATATTTGAGCCATATGCAAGATTAGAACATGTGCTTCACTGCATTAAACACTACTTAGAATGTACTGATTCCTATTTTAGTCTTTGTAGTAGTCATTAGCATGGTTGGTGAAATAGTTCTCTGCCTTCCTTGTACATGATAGGGTTGTACTTTCTGGCCCTCTTGTGCTTAGGTGTGTCCATGTGACTATTTCTGATGAATGATTCATAAGTAGAAATGATGTTCAATGGCTAATTGGAAACCTTCCAGATCCCTCTACCCACCCTACCCTCTAGCCAACCAATAATGTTCAAAACTGGGGTTGATCCATCAGCTTAGATCCTGAAGTGAAATCAAGGAAGAACCTAGAACCCAGTGAAGAACCCAGAACTGACATATGTTGGTCATGTAGCAGGAGCAAGAAATAAAGTTCGTTTTGAAGTTTTTGTGCTTTTTGTTATTGCAGCATACTCTAGCACATCTTGATTACTACACTACTGTTATTCATTTCAGTCTTAGCATAGATGTCCTTACTTCTCTTTTTAGCTACCACACTTTGATCACAGTACTCAACCATTTAAATTGCACTTACATTGTCTCTCCCATTTATTAGTTTACAATTTTCTTGAGAACATAGATGTCTCACTCATCTTTACATTTTCAATTTTTAGTACATTTTCCCTATATCATAGGCACTCAATACTGTTGAATTGAATGGACTTTAATTTGTGCAATGTCGACATTTCACCTCTGTGCTCAAATGGAGGGTGAGCTACAGTGACAATTAATCTTAAATAACATTTGGATATGTGCATGTCTTAAAGTTAAACAAGGGAAAAATAATAAAGTTAGTCTGATGTGGTAGAGAAATATATTAAATTTAGGAGGTTTGAGTTAGACTTCGGATTCTGGCTGTATGATATTTAATAATTTATTTTGGCAAATATTTATTAGTTGTCCACTTACCATACGCCAGTGTTCCTGGCCCTAATAATAGTAAGAGTTCTCGTGGAATTAACAGGGTCATGGCAAGTCACATATATGAGTTAATTTTTATCCTCTTTAATAAATTAAAGACAATAACGTATACTTATGTTTGTTGTGTTGTTTGAAGGGAATAATATATGTATATGACTTTTGTAAATTTCAAAGCATTTCAAAAATGTGAACCTAAGATACTTTTATTTTAAAATTTTTGATTAATACATTTTACCAGTAATTATCTGCATGGATGCTTAATAGTTCAATATTCTAGATATTATAATAGATGACTCATTTCTTACGACAAGTTGGGATCCATAAAGAAAAAAACTTTCAAACTATTCAGCAATCATTATGAAATTTTAGATCAGTGTTTTAGCTTGGAGGAGGGTGTGTGTGCTAAAAAATAAAACAGCAATAAATCCACTTTTCATTTGGCAGAATGCAAGTTCTAATTTCTAATTTTAGTAAAGACAACTATTTCCTAGAAAATAACACTAATTTACTTGTACATCTAATACAGAGCAATAATTGGGAGTGGCTAATATATAGGAAGAACGAAGACAATGATTGTGCCTACCAGGTGATACAAACAGGATATTGCAACCATTATTAGTAAAATGATTTCTCCAAATGTTTTTGATCCATTCAAAGAAGAAATACTTTATGACTTTATAATATATAGAAAAGTATATATGACATATATATTTAAAAATAAACATGTGCTAAATGAGCCAGAGTCAAGTAATGTGTGTATATACCTACCAAAAAACTACCTGAAACTTTATGCACAGCAGATTTAAACCCTAAATGATGATCTCTTTCATAATACCTCAGTTGTAGTGTTGAAAAAAATCAGAGACGACACAAACAAACGGAAAAACATTCCATGCTCATGGACAGAAAAAAATCAATATGTTAAAATGGCCACACTACCTAAAGCAATTTACAGATTCAATGCTTTTCCTATCAAACTGCTAATGACATTTTTCACTGAATTAGAAAACAACTATTCTAAAATTCATGTGAAACCACTAAAAGGGCTCAAATCACCAAAGCAATTCTGAGCAAAAAGAACAAAGCTGGAGTCATCACACTATCTGACTTCAGATTATACTACAAGGCTACAGTAACCAAAATGGCATGGTACTGGTACAAAAACAAACACATAGACCAATGGACTAGGTTAGAGAACCCAGGAAAAAACTTCATATTTACAACCATCTGATCTTTGACAAAGTTGACAATAGCAAATGGAGAAAGGACTCTCTATTTAATAAAATAGTTTTGGAATTACTGGTTAGCCATATGCAGATTGAACACGGACCTCTTCCTTTCACCATATACAAAAGCCAATTCAAAATGATTTAAAGACTTAAATATATGACCTAAAACTATAAAAATCCTAGAAGAAAACCTAAGAAATACCATTCTAGACATAGGCCTTGGCAAAGATTTCATGATGAAATATCCAAAAGCAACTGCAACAAAAACAAAATAGACAAATGGCACCTAATTAAATTAAAGAGCTTCTGCACAGTAAAATAAACTATCATCAACAGAATAAACAGACAACCTACAGAATGGGAGAAAATATTCACAAACTATGTGTCTGACAAAGGTCTAGTATCCAGAATTTATAAGGAACTTAGACAAATCAACAAGCAAAAAACCACCCCATTTAAAAATGGACAAAGGACACGAACAGACACTTCTCAAAAAAAGACATACACGTGGCCAACAAACAAGAGGAATGCTCAACACCACTAACTCATTAGAGAAATGTAAATCAAAACTACTATGAGATACCATCTTACACCTGTTTGAATGGCTATTATAAACAAATCAAAACATAACTGATGTTGGCAAGGTTGTGAAGAAAAGAGAATGCTTATACACTTCTAGTGGGAATGTAAATTTGTTCAGCCACTGTCAAAATCAGCTTGAAGGCTTTTCAAAGACCTTAAAAAACAGGACTACCATTTGACCCAGCCATCCCATTACTGGATATGTACCCAAAGGAATATAAATCATTCTACCATAAAGATACATGCATGCATATGTTCATTGTAGCACTGTTCACAATAGCAAAATCATGAACTCAACCTAGATGTCCATCAACTGTGAACTGGTAAAGAAAATACGATACATATATGCCATGGAATACTATTTAGCCATTAAAAATTAAATTATGTCCTTTGCAGCAACATTGATGCAGCTGGAGGTCATTATCCTAAGCCAACCACTTGAGGATCAGAAAACCAAATATTGCATGTTCTTACTTAAAAATGGGAGCTAAACATTGAATACACATGGACACAAAAAGGGAAACAGCAAATACAGGGACCTACTTGTCCCTACCTATTGGGTACCATGCTCACTAATTAAGTAACAGAATCATTTGTATACCAAACTCCAGTGACGTGCAGTTTAACCATGTAACAAACTTGCCCATGTACCCCCTAAACATAAAACAACAGTTGAAATAAAAAATAATAATAATTTCTTAGTGGCAGAAATGGGACTATCTCACAAACTAGAGTAAAATTTGTACACTTTTTGATATACAAGATACATCAATTTATTTATTGTTTTAAAAATATGTCATCAATAATTATCTTCCACTTGCATTCATTTATTTATTCATTCATTTATTCTTTCAAAGAAATATTGATTTGAGCACCCATTCTATTCTAGAGGTTGTGCTGGTCCCTGTAAATATGAAGGTGAATTTCATTTAGTTTCTGCCTTCAAAGAGTTCATGATGTCTTCCAAATGCTTGCAAATAACAAAGAAATGTATTAGGATGAACCACATGAAATTGCCTGATAAAATCCAAAAAACTGTAAGATGAAGGCATTGCTCTAAACAAGCCTAAAATCTATTTGCATACAAATGAAACAAGTAGGTAAGTATGTCTTCTCTATACTTTTTAAACCTTATTACAAGTAATATATTGACTACGACTGAATAAACCAGAAATATTTTCTGAGCTTATCTTATACATAGACGTAAAGAGCAAGATCAACCTGTGAATGAGTATAAAATGTCCTCTGAAAGGAATAGATGTCTCATCCATGTAAATTCAAATGAGAATTTTGTAAAAAATGGCCTTATATTGGGATTTTAAAACATCTTTGCTTTCTCTGGGAGAGGGAGTCAGCAGTACAGCTTAGCTTAAACTTTATATAAAGAATAAACTGCTATTGTTCTGGTGGTGACACCAACATCACGAAGTGACTGCCCTTGGTCATGTGGAGGTTTGTCTGGGTCTAGCAAGGGAGCTAGGCAGGGCAGAGACCATTACAAGATTCCAGGGCAAGTGTGGGACAATTGTGATTATCTTCCATTTTATTCTCTCTTGATGTGTGGCAACCTTATGGATGAAATGGATCTAATTTCTGCTTAGCTCTCACAGAGAGTCTTAATTGGCCTAAACTCTAAGAGTGGTCTTCTTTTGTCAAAATTATTGGTTCAGAAATGGGCTTGTGAGCTAGGCCTAAACCAATCAGTCATACTATTTTTCTAGTTGTATTGTCTGGTTCAGGGGAGGGCATTTCATTCAAATTGCTCTAATTATAGAGAAGCACAGGATTTCTGTTTGGCAGAGAAAGAGAAGATATCTATCTAGCCTTGGATGTGAACCAGGAAATGCATGTATCTGGAATCTGCTGGCAGACATCTTGTGATGAGAGGAGCCATTTTGAGAGTAGGGAGAACATATAGGGAAGATTAGAGGCAAGAGAACGACAAAGAAATGGAACCAAAGACCAAATACACTGTGAGCTCTGTGTTTTCTTCCACCAAGCTCAAACGTTCAATAAAGTCTTGTAAAGAGAGTAGTATTATGGTGAATTAGAGATAGACCTAATCAGGTCTGGGAGAGGATAATATCCTGACCCCCACAGCCACTGTCACCAGCAAAGTGTAACTATGTGCAGCAGAAGGGTCACTAGCTACAGAGAGAGCTACCTGACAAGGTAGGTGGAATGGAAGAAGCAGAGGGACTGCACCCAGCAACAAGGACTGAAGAATAATAGAAAGTTCCAGAAATATCTGAATGACACTTAGAAAAGAAAAAAAAAAATAGGGTGACAAGGTTTGTGGGATGTTTGTCATCATAAGTCGAGTTACTCAAGATACTGTTACAGAGAACATACTTTTCAATCCATTCTCAGGTGTGCAATGAAATGGAATCTGTGTATTTCCTGTAGTGCAATCTAATCTGTGTCTTTTCTTCCTGGACAAAATCTTAATGTAGTCAACTCCAGATTTTCTTATTTTTTTTTAAGTCACTTAAGGATTCTTCCTTCTTTTTGTAAACTTTTCCTCCCTAGGTATTAGATCCTCTTTATGATATTTTTTAATTTGCAATACTTTATGGTACTTTTCTTTAAGATTATTTTATATTAAGCAACTGTTTTATACAGCATTACAGAGTAAGAAACAGAGAGATTGTGGTTTGGGGTGCATTGAGATCCTTGGGTGTGACCATCCCTCCCATTTGGATTCTGGTGACGACTGCCTTTTGAAAGCCTCCACCCATTGGTACCCACATGGTCCCCTTGGTTATGGCACTGAGGCCCCAGAGACTACCTTTCAGCTTCCTTCCTGCTTTCTAAGCTTTTTTCTCTTCTCTGCTTCTCTGATACTCCTTCCTCTCCAAGTCCAGAGAGAATTAGCTATTAGTTTTATTTCTGTCTTCTCTCTATGGCATAGGAAAGATAAAACTGATTATAAAAGAATTTTTCCCCAAATCCATGACTTACACAACAATATGGGCTTTGTGTCTTCAAAAGACAACAATAAACTTCATTTATTTTCCTTTGCATTTGGATGCACCTCACCTCTCTATATAGTGCTAGAGTCCAAGGTCTAGTTTGAGAGAGGGAGAGAGAGAAAGAGAGAGACAGAGAGAGAGAATATGTTGGGGTGGGGGTAAACAAAAGGATTACAGGGATTAATAAACATCTTTGGTAGATATTATACCACCACAGTCTATATAGTGGTGGTATAATATTTACACAATGCACAGCAATACTAAACTGTGTGGCACAGGGATAAATGGTCTAGAATGTCACAGAGAAGGAAGAATTTAGTGAGAGTCAGGAAATTAGGAAAGTTTTCCTAGAAGACCTAGGATCTCAGAGAAATTACAATAGACAAATCTAAGGACGAGAAATTCTAAGTTAAATAGAGAACAACAGAAGCAAAAACAAAGATGTGGGAATAAATGTGCCCTTGGAAAAGTGAGAAAGTTCACAGAAGTCTCCTGGTGATATTTCTTGGAGTATGGAGAAAATTAAGACAGTATATTCATGTTTGAGACAGATTCTCAAAGATTCTGAAAATGAGGCACATTGTTCTAGATTTGATGAGGCAGAAAATAAAAATGTATTTGAGAGTGTCACAATATAACTAAAGATGTTTTTAAAGAATGGGTACTTGTTGTCTAGGGGCCATTCTCATCATAGACCTGTCCTTCCATGACTACATCATTTTTAAAAAAATAGTTAAGCAAGGGGTTAATTATTGGCAAGTGTGGACAAGTTACCCAAGCCTTTTTAACAGATGTAATTCTGTCCAATATCCGGACAGTAAAAAGCATGAACTTGATGCCAGTGTTTTGAAGCAATATTTTATCATTATAATTAGACTCTGACTCCCATTCTGTTGGTTCTCCAGTGGCCAAAAGTTATGTGTTCCTCAAAACCTTTCTGTGGTTGGCTCAGCCAATTTATATAATAGGCTACTACATGCAACCAAACCTACACAACCATAAATGTCTGTCCTTCTGGAAGGCTGAGGTATTCATGTTCTTAATCGGTGGCTTTTAGACACAAAATCATTACTCACTAATTACTTTTGTTTTAAAAATTAACACTAAATTTTTAAAGATATAAACTCATAAACCTAGTTCTTTCTTTATCTGATTTCAATTTACATAAAATTTTATTGTATTTTAACAATTACTTTTAAGAGAGCTCTTAAAACATGAGTTATTCATCTTATTTAAACGTTTTGAGCTGCCTTTATGAATTTAGATTTTCATTTCTTTTGTATTTTACCTTTTCTGATTAAATAAAATTTGCTGAGTAATCAAATAACATTTGTAGGAAATATATGTTAAGTTTGTGAGTACGGTGAATCATAATTTATCTTAAATATTACAGTACTCTCTGATGCATCAAAGTCTCAACTTTCCACTAAAAACATAAGTTAATGAAATAAGTTTGATTTGGTTCATCATTTCTCCATTTAACTCTATATTTTTTTAGGGTTAAAAAATCCTCTCAGGAAACTAATTACACAATTTCAAATAATTTGAGTTTCCCTTTCTAGACAAATTCTTAGAATTGCCTTCTCAGTCAGCTGGAGTTGCGCATCAACCAGAGATTATGGCCAGTGTAAAGCCAGAACTGCAGACATCTGGGGACATTGTCCACAAAATTGGGAGAGGCAGACAGAGCAACAGATGAAATGCTCTCTGCTTTTGTGTCCACAGTAAAGTTACAGTTCACCAAATTCTTCATTTCACTTAAGGAAGTTGGTAAATCATTTTAAAATTTTAGCTAACTCCCTTCATATTGCAGTTTAACTTTTAAAAATTTCCTTGGGTCTTTTAAGATATTAAGTGACATCTGATTGGTTTTAGCATTTTCCTTTTACTTTTCTGGCTCCATATCATACTTTTGAGGATCATTTTAGCATTCAAATGACAATAACAAATAGTGAATATTGTCTAAACAAAGTATAAGAGAAAAATTTGCCCTCATTTATAATCCTCTAATATACCTGTAAGTCCATGATACATACATTATGCTCTGTTGAAATTCAATGCTTCTTGAGGTTACTATGGTGAACCAAACACAGTTCTGGATATTAAGGATTGAAGTCAAATAAAGAAAACAGACAAGCAAAGAAAAACTTGCAAAGCCAAGTGTAACTGCTGGCTCTAAACCTACTGGGAAAGGAGACCGAATCTTCTCTTGGAATTATCAACAAATTGTCTACAGAGGAAACACTTTAGATTGCTGCATTAACTCTTCACATCATTTTAATGTTTTCCACTAGGGTAATGCTGAACAGAAGTCCCCAGAGGGCAGTCCTGGTATAGAAGCATCATCCCCATCGCCTGTGAACTTGTTAGAAACACCAACTTACCACTTTAGATCTACTGAGACAGAACTCTAGAAGGAGGCCCTGCAATCTGGGTTTCATAAGTCCTCCAGGGGATTCTGATGCCCGTTAAATTTAAGAACCACTGTGTTAGAATAACACCAAGCTAGGTAAGGTTGATCTCAACTTATGTGCATGTTAAAAAATGATTATGTTCCAAAGTAAGGTTATATGTGGGATGTAAACACTGAAGATTTAGCTACAAACTATGTAGATGACTACTGATTCCTCAGTAAAGACCACAAATTCTAGTTTGGATACTGATGTGCAGTATGCACTCTCCCAAATGATCGCTGATCAAACATTGCATTTAAGCATCCTTAGTGATTCTGAACCTGGATGACCTGTTGCAGGACTATCAGCAAAAAGATAAAAAACTATTGAATGAAGACCTTTGAATTACACTCTTTAGAGCAAGTTTAGTTCCTGAAAGGACAGAGTGAACAGTAAAGCAGAAAAGCTACTAGTTTACTAGACCTTTTTCTATTGAAGAAACAATAAATAGAGGTAAGAAAACAGGTTTTCCACAAAACAATAATTCTTTTAGTGTAAAATCACTGTGGGCTAATCCTGCATTAAATCACTAAGATGTGCTGCATGAATGAAAGCATCAAAGGAACTCAAAGGACACATACAAAAAAATACGAAATTATGAACTCAACACCTTCTGATATATTTAACAGATTCCAAGTCCGTCACAATCAAGATCTTTAATACAGAATGTTCCCTCTTTCCTCATTCACCCTCAGTGAATCAAGACAACAATAGTTCTAAGATTTAGCATAAGAAGTCAGGTTAGATGAAAGAAACAGCTTCCCTCCCACTCTCCCAGTCCCAGATCTAAGATGGTTACTTAAAGCCCCAATTATTTGCCCAAATAATTATCAAGCCTTATAAATAAGACAGGAATTTGGCAATCAGCTAGTACCTCTTAAGTCTAGATTTATTCAGTGAGGTGAAAAAACTATTCAGAAATTTAGAGAGAAAATTATAAGAATCCTACTTTGGCATAATGGATTAACCAGAATACAATTTTCAAAGATCATTTATGATTAGTAATAATCCTAAAAGAGTGAGTTTGGCTTTTAAGGCTAATTCCCCTCCTTACCAAAAAATTTTGAGGTTTATGGATTAAGACAATGTGATTCTGATCACAATTAAAAAGTATCTTTATTTGAAACCTCCAAATATCACCTGTATGATTGATTAGATTTCCTAGTCAAATAAATAGGCAGGCAAAGCTCTAATGTAAAAATAAGCTGCCAGTTGACATATTACCAAATATCTTGGAAGTACAATAAATTAATAAATAAAATGGGCCATGGTGGAAAGACAGAGGTACTGCTGTGCAAATTGAGGACAAGACCATCTCTGGGTTCAGTATCAACAATGACAAATGGAAGAAAGTCATTTTCACTTTGTTCCTATGAGCAATTTTACTATGGCACTTATTAGACAGGATTATTTTAAGGTGTGAAAAAATGTGAGGTGTTTAATAATATTTACTAAAGTTTAGAATCTGGCATGTGTTTTTTGTTTCATTGGGAAATGGGGGACATGTTGCTTGATTTAGTGAGCAGACATTAGGTTGTCTTTTATTTACAGGCTAGGTCAGGAGGATAAGAGAAGATTAAGTATTGTTTCAACCTTAAAAGCAGAAAGTAGAAGACATTATAAACCTTGCTTATAAACCCTAATTAGACTGCAGCTGAAACTGTTTTCCAAGCTGTAGTTCATAGACAAACCTAAGAGTTCAGAGGAGATCTTTATCAGCAAACAGGAATCGCACTTCTATATTGTGAATTCATCTTCATACATTCCATCTTCCCCAGAATGTAGTAGATAAATGTAACACATATTAACATCCAACATAAGACATCCACAATAGATTATAATATGTACCATAGAAACCAAAGAAGTTAGTCTGTAACAGTATATTTATTTAAGGTATAATGCCCAATACATGGGAATGAATTAGCTCCACAATGAACGGTACATAATGAAACTTGCTGTTACTCCTATAGTGATATTTTAATAAACAACATAAGAGGTAGACATCCAAACTAAAATATTTTACATGAAAAAGTTCTTAAATGACATCTTATTCAAACCTATTTGGAGCTAGATGAAAAATATGCCAGAGTTATTCAAATATCTCTCTCATATGGAATTATTTCCCAGAGAAAGTCACCACTTCCAAAGTACTACACTCCTTTGCCAGTCAATCCTCTTTCTGGAATGTCAAGGCTATTTTAAATCTTGCCACACCCTAAATAATGGATCTCTGTAGCTTGCACCAGCTAATCCCCAGTGCAGCCGGAGCTCCCAGCTCTTCACATCCATAAGCTGAAAATTAACAGCAATTTTTCATTATGACACTGGGACTCCAACTGTGAGCCTAAGTGTTTCAGAAAAAATAGAGCATGATATGATTTCCGTACATCTATATATTTTTTGAGGTTGCAAGAAAGCACAGCATTTTTCAGACCCACTTATGTAAATACAATGATACTCTAATAGAGGGGGAATTATCATTATATTTCATTTTAAATGTTTAAAAAAGAAAAACCTCATGGCACAAATTTGAACTAGCACATTGTTTTCTTGATTTACTGGGTTTGAAGAGATACTGAATGAATAGCCCTCTCTCAAGCAATATTTCATGTACTTTCTATAGGTCTGTGAAATTTCTATAATGCAGCAAAATAAGCCTTGCCTCAGGTTTAATGTCTTCTGTTTATTAGCAGCATACTGTGCACCTGCTCAAGACACCTGCACATTTTAACGTAGCATTTTAAACTAAATCCAATCAACTCTGCATTAGCACACTGACTCACCATCTAGTACATTAAGGATTTAGGGTTCAATTCATAAATTGCTTAGCAAGATGGATGTCTCCTCTCCCCTGTCTCTCTTGTTGCTCCTCCAGTCCCACCACCCCATGTGGAGGATTATCTATCACAGTAGAACAGTAGCTTTATCCTGACTGTCAAGTGGCATTAGTAGGTTATTTAACTCTTAGGAGGCAAATCCATAAGACTCATGGTCTGTTGTTCATGAGACAAACAGGAATTTTATTTGTGATTATAAATAGGCATATTTTCAAAAGGAAATGTCCATCAATCATGAGAACATGAACCTTGTGCATGACAATTTTTCTTTTTACTTGTAACAGCAGCTGCCAGTCTGTTTACTATAGGTGGCAGGAAAAAACTGGAAGCCCTTTCTTTTTCTTCCTTCTAGGTTTGGCTTTATTGTTCTTGTATACTTCCTCAAACTATGTGCATTTATTTTTCAAGTAAAACATAACACATTGATAAAATATTTTATTTCTTATATTTAAATATATTCTCTCACTTCTTTCCCTACATCTGTGACCACTCATCCTTGGTTTCATTAACTAGCTTCTGCTTTTCAGCCTACCTCTTGCATTTATCCATTCAGCAACTTGTTTTTGAGTTCTTAGTATCTTTACAGCCCCCTCATAGGTGCTAGTAAACAGCATTTAAAAAACATAGAAAATGTTTCTTGTTCTCATATAACTTACATCTTCATAGTAGGAAAGGATGGAAACAGACAATAAATGAGTGAATAAACAGATAAATAAAAACAAAGATATGACTCATCATAAGGGTAAGTGATATGAAATAAACAAACAGGGTAATAAGATAGGAAGAAACAGTGAAGCGAATATCCCCGTTTCTTTTTAAAATTCAGTTTAATTAATTTGTATTTTATTTTACACACTAACTCTGGGCCAGTCCTTGTTTGATAACCGGACCACAAAGGTGGGTAAGTTTCGCTTATACCTTAGCAGAACTCATATTCCTTCAGAATGAGAAAGACCTAAACAATCACAACAGACTGGCAAGTACTATAATAAACTTTCTATGATCAATAGTATAGGGAAATATTCTGATGTTACCCAAGGGTGTGAAGAAGACTTTTGCAAGCAAAGGATAACCGAGTGGACTGTTGAAGAAACAATAAAAATTAATTCAAATGGTTACAAAGTTAAAGAGCATTCTGGTAGACATGCAAAAGCATAGAAGTTTAGGCAATTATGTACATTTAGAGACACATATTTATTATTAATAAGGAGCATGAATGTTTGTGTGCTAGGTTTAAGTGTTTGGACTTCATCCAGAGGGCAGTAAGAAACTATTGAAACATTCTTTAGAAAGTAGAGATAAGATCGGGTTTGGGCTTTAGAGATACCTTTGAACAACGTGAATGTAGACATCATTCCAGGGGTTGGTTAGGGGGCTGGTAAAGACAGAGAAACCAGTTAGGAAATGCTACAGTAAGTGCAAGCAAGATTGACAAGGGCCTGAACTAACACATTGGAGGCACTCAATAATACATACATATGAGTGTGTGTGTGTATGTGAGTGTGTGTGCGTGCATAAAGAGTAATGAATGAGTGCCTGAATTAAAAGAGGGCCAGCTAGGAGATTGGGGAATGAAAAGGCTTATTGATTTAATGTTGGCTTGTTCTAATGTGAATCAGAGCATTAAGCAGAAGAACTGATGGGTGGAATGTGCTTATGTCCCAATCAAGGTGTTCTAGGGCAGTTGTTCTCAACTCAGGGTGTTTTGCCACCCAAGGAACATTTGCACATGCATGGAAACATTTTTGTTTTTCACAACCTGAGGGAGGTACTGCTGGCGTCTAGTGGGTAGAGATGCTGCTGAACATCCTACAATGCACAGGACTGCAGCTGCAACAAAGAATAATCCAGACCACACAGGAATGGCAAAGTTGAGAAACCATGCTCTCAAAGAATGATCTCAGTAGCAGTAGGTGTGAGTAAGCCTACTTAGTAAAAAGCCTCAGGAGCAGAAACCACTGCATTGAGGATAATGTCTAGGAGATGAAGCCCAGCTCAAAGATTTGAAAAGGCTTTCACTCCAGATCCACAAGCTTTATCTGAGTCAGTCAAGTAAGCAGCCTGCTTTCTTCATCTTGTTTTTCTTTTCTACACCTTTAGGAAAAAAAAAAAAACACAGCTAAAGGATATATTTGTAGGATACATTTCCTTGTTGATATTTACTTCTTTGTAATAGGCATGCATATTGCTGTTGGCCATGATGTAATGCAGGAATTTTCTAATCACTTTGGGAAAGAAAAGCAGCAACATATTACAT
The DNA here is from genome assembly GCF_009828535.3 of Hylobates moloch. Taxonomy (NCBI): domain Eukaryota; kingdom Metazoa; phylum Chordata; class Mammalia; order Primates; family Hylobatidae; genus Hylobates; species Hylobates moloch. Next base: position 72,824,720 of record NW_026652284.1, read on the forward strand.
TCTTGACAGATTAATACACACAGGTTTCAAAACCTGTTTTAATAATACAGTGTAATCAATTACCAGTGTGAGAGAGGATCAATAGTAGAATTGGATTATCTGAGAAGCTTGGTCTCAACTGATGATAATAATAATGTCTAATATTTATTGGGTGCTTACTAGCCATAACCCTTCTATGAGTTTACATGCATTGCTTCCTTAATCCTTAAAAATACCTATGAAGAGAGTACTGTAACTGTTCACATTTTACAAACGAGAAAACCAAGACACAGGTGGCTCATAAACTTTTCTTTTTTTTTTTAAATTTTATTTTCTTTTTTATTATTATTATTATACTTTAAGTTTTAGGGTACATGTGCACAACATGCAGGTTTGTTACATATGTATACATGTGCCATGTTGGTGTGCTGCACCCACTAACTCGTCATTTAGCATTAGGTATATCTCCCAATGCTATCCCTCCCCCCCTCCAACCCCACAACAGTCCCCAGTGTGTGATGTTCCCCTTCCTGTGTCCATGTGTTCTCATTGTTCAATTCCCACCTTTGAGTGAGAACATGCGGTGTTTGGTTTCTTGTCCTTGAGATAGTTTGCTGAGAATGATGGTTTCCAGTTTCATCCATGTCCCTACAAAGGACATGAACTCATCATTTTTTATAGCTGCATAGTATTCCATGGTGTATATGTGCCACATTTTCTTAATCCAGTCTATCGTTATTGGACATTTAGGTTGGTTCCAAGTCTTTGCTATTGTGAATAGTGCCGCTATAAACATACGTGTGCATGTGTCTTTATAGCAGCATGATTTATAATCCTTTAGGTATATACCCAGTAATGGGATGGCTGGGTCAAATGGTATTTCTAGTTCTAGATCCCTGAGGAATCGCCACACTGACTTCCACAATGGTTGAACTAGTTTACAGATTCCACAACTAGCGTGTTCGAGCCAGTACTCACACTCACATCTCTCACTATAGAGCCACACTTATACTCACTATTTGCTGTTTCCGGAATTACTTGCTTTAATTATTACAAAGCCACAGTTTTCTAAGTGGACCAACAAAAGAAAAATCTAATCCCTCTTGGAAATGTAATAGTAACAGACACACAATGGTGTCACCATGTTTCTTTAAGAGGATCTTTCAAAGAACTCAAATATAGTAAGTGGAGTTAAGGTGAAACGTTTGTCATTAGTACCCAGATTATGAACTCTTGTAGAGATTTTCAGTTGTTCTTAAATTCCTGTAACAACTACTCCTTATTTCAACTGATTGGGAAAATTCTTGGTGATCAGAAAACTTGGAGTAAGAGAAAAGTGGAAATGGTTTCTTGATAATTGAAAAGCAGCATTGCCCCCATGTAAGTATTGTGAAGCCTCTGTGTTTTGTGTGGAAAACCTTTTTGAAAATAAAAATACATCTAGTGATGAAGAAAAATCCACGTATGACTTAAGTCTTGTTGGAACCAAACACAGCTTTCAATAAGTAAATTTTGTATTGATCTATCTATGTAAGTAAATACAGAAACAAAGTAGATAATACGTTTATAAATTAGGTCCCCAAAGTACAAAACACCTGCAGCATTAATCTTGAAAATCATTTTTTTTTAATTTCCAGTAAAGTAGTATGATTGTAATGGAATCTTGTCTCTTGTTTTTCTTTTTTAGATTATTCTTCAATGGATTATTTCAAAAAAAAGGAAGAAAAAATTAAGTGAACTCATAGCAAACTTTAAAAATGCATCCCCCCAAGAGATACAAAAAATAATTTGTAAGAGAATATGAGCAATTTTAAAGTAATTTATAAAAATTTCAAGCACCTAGCATAGAGTCTTGCACTTAATAGACATTTGTTGAATATTGAAGTTTTTGGAAAGTCTTCCCAAAGGCTTAAAGGAATAGACAACTAGTGTCTAATTTGGCACAAACAAAATACATATAAGAAAGATGAAGGAGACTCAAGAAATTTGTATGTTATTTGATGAATTTCCCTAAACATTAACTGGAAGATTTGAGGCCAGTGTCTATATGAGCAATTTGCACACATATGTTATAACTTGAGGGTTGCACTTGATAATGACATTTCAAATAACACTTCATAAATTATAGTCACCCACATTATGTCACTTAGACCTCTAATGTTCTTATGAAGACATTAAGAGTATCTCTATTTCACAGACTCTGAAAGATTCAACATCCAACCTAATGCCCAAATGGCATTTGAACCTTGCTCCTGAGATAATTAAGCCAGTGTGTTTTGTTACCTAATAGTTTTTATACATTCCTTTAATCCTTTCTCATACTGGAATCTGTTTCACACTCTTATTTTTTCAAATGAGAAAACAGTCATTTTCGCCTTCATTTAGGCATTCTCCCACTCAAGTGTGGGAAGAAACCCAGAGTTTCATGAACACAAAGTGATTCAAATAACTTTCCAAAGTCTCCTCTCACCCTTTCCAAATTATTCTATGAGTGATCCTTCTGGTTTTAACTATAGTGAAAACCAGACTTTCAGATTTAGTATCATATCGTCCAGAGATAGCTATCTGTTATCAGTTTCGGAGCTTGTGGGTTTTCTTTAATCTCTTTCACTGGAGTGGAGGGTTGAAGCATAATTTGCTCCGTGCACCCTGGCTCTACTCCAAAGGCTTCCATTTTGGAGCCGGACCTCTGCACCAGTGCCAGGTTCAGTTGCTCAGCTCTGGCATTGTTACACTCAGCAGCATTTTATTTGAGTGAGTGAGGCCAGTCGCTTTCTTAGCTAACTGGAAAAGAGCTTGCTGGTTTGGAGGACTGAATGGGTGCTGGTGTAAAATTATGGTGAATGCTTTTCTTCCCTTCCTGCACACAGAGCACATCATATATTCCCTCAGTACCCTATACCATAGGAAAGGGTGTCTGCACCTCTAAATAGAGGAAATTTTAATCCTTTAATAACTTTACCAGGACTAGGGAGCAATATCTTTTTTTTCCTTTTTTGGTTTATTCTACCTGAGAATAGGAAAAACAGACAAAATTGCCCACAAAATATATATGCATAGTGAAAATTATGACATGAATACTCTCCAAGATAAACAAGCCACAGTTCCATTTCCTCTGAGAATCCAGCACTTGCTGTCATACATTGGTAACCCTGGCTTCCTACTTTGAATGATTCATGAATCAATGGCTTAAACTGTAACTGATTTAAGAAACTTGATGGCAAATTTCCACTACAGAAATTCAATGTGTTTGTTTAAAAATAAATTAAATTCTGAACCAAAGGATCCAGAAACTGTCCCATAGAGAAACCCTTTCTTTACCAAGCAGATGTTTATATAACTTGTGTATTTTAAAGCCTGTCCTTCTTAGATTAAATTTGAATTCTCCTAGCTAGGGAATCTACATTATTAACTGTCAGCTAAAAATAATACAGAATAAGAAAATCTCATGGAACCAGTCAAGGCAAAACAGAAACACAAAAGATTGTTAATTCTCTTCAATTTCTCTCTTTTGGAGTAATAGAATTTGAAGCCAATAGTCACCATACGTGATAGGCACAATATGTTTTCTCCATTAAGTCTAATGATTTTATTTTTAGTAAACAAGTCCTCCTAGGCTTTTCTAGTGCTTCCCCCCAAAGCAATAATTGGAATTACTCTATTTCAAATAACAATGGGAAATGACTTAAGGAGGAATAGATGTTCACTTTACTAAACCTGTGCTCAGATTCTTCAGTTGTTAAATCAAGGAGATGAGCAGCTAGGGTCTTATTTTAATGCCTGCTTATATGGTAGCTGAAATGTACATGCTATACTTCGTGCACTGTAAGATTAATTCATAGCTAACTTTGAAGAAGTACTAAGGCATTAGAAAATCTACGATTTTAGATTCCTTGATTTATGTATTATGGGCAAGTGGATTTTTTTTTATTACTGGTATGGAAGGCTAAAACGAACCTTAAAGACTAATCATATTGTGATAGATTTACACTATGGAATGGTTAAATTTCAAGAAGACAGATTCTACAAATTTATGTGATCCAAAGCCAAGTCTCATCTCTCTACTCTTGAGCTCTGCTTGTACCTACTTCTAACTCAGTATTGACAGGACAAGTCTACAAACACTTCAGGATGTTTGATTTACAGAAGTTAAATATATGATCATATTATTTAAAGTCAAATTAGAACCATAAGAACCAAATGAAGGCTTTTCTATCAGGCTATCTCTAACTAAATATTTAACACTTTAAAAATATTTAACTAGTATTAACACTTTGGATCTTCAGAAAAAAATTTATTAGAGATATTATTAAAATTATCTGTAGGCTAGATTAAATGGAGCCCTGTTATCTATTTCATAAAAGTATTTTAAAGACCTTTAAAATACAGGTTGGGAAGAGTAAAAAAATACATTGGTAAGTTACTTTTTTATCTTTTTGATGTGAAAGAAATTGAGAAGTGGAAAGTAAGAACTTCATTTCAATTTTATAAAGGAAAATCCTAGAAAATGTACTATAAAGAAAAAGTAAGGTTGTGTTTTCAATAACCTTCAGTAAACCTTTCAGACAATGTGGGGTTTGCCTCCTTTCTCCCAATTCGTTTCAAGGACAGGTCAGCCATACACCCCAGCCACATGATGTTGGCACTCATCTTCAACCACACAGTGGACTTCTATGGCTTCTCACCTTTATGGATGCTAATCTCTCTCACTAAATACTGCAGCCACCAGAGCCAACCCACCATACCCAACCCCAGGATCCATCTGGTTCAGTAGGAAAAGCACAAACCAGCTGTTATTTTCTACATGAAGGCTACTCCAACTGCCCTGGGCAGAACTGTTTCCTGGATCCCCCTCTGAGCTACCAAGACAACTTGTTCTTAACAGCATGTACCTTTCTAATCCCATTGCCAAGCTATGACTTTTCAATGGCAATGGACCATGTTGAACTTAACTTTGTACCTCAATGACCTAGTGCAAATTCTTGGCACATATTTGATGCTTGACAAATGCATAAAAGGTGAATGAATGAATGAATGAGAAAAACTCCAAGTACTTGGTTTTGCTTGAAGGTATGTCCCAAGTTCTTTTGGCCTTTTAATTATTTGATCCATATGTGGGGAGTATAAACCATCTCAGAGGTTTCTGAAATGATATTAAATCTCAAAAATGTAAGATTTAAAGATTATCCAAGACTCAGAATGAGAAAAATATGTGGCATAGCTGTTCATCCTTAGTGACCTGAAGAATGTTGTTTAGAATTTCTTGTTTATTGGTGGTAGGAATGCATGAGTACAGGTTTTTGGAAAGCAGTTGGGTAAACGATGTATTTTATCCATCTGAAATACATAAACATTTTTATGAATAAAGTTTTCAATGTAGTGCTACTTTAAACTGAAAGTAAAATATATAAACAATTGTCCAACAACGAAAGATAATTAATTAATTCAATAGAATATCATGGAGTTTTTATAATTTATAGGAAAGTAGTAATAAAATGATATTATGGGAAAAGAAATATTTTGCATTCACAATCACCATTACTGACTAAAAACGTGTATAGAAAAATACTGATTAAAACAATAAAAAAGGAAGACTTTTTTTTTCACTTATCAAATCTCTCATGTTTTTTTCTTTGGAACAAATTTACATTCTTTCACTGTCAAACATAGATTTAAAAATTTATATGAAATAGTAAACTGTTTATATTATTAAACTGTTAATATTCTAAGTTTTTTTATATAGAGTTTAAAATATTACAGTTGGAATAGAAGTAATAAAACAGTGGTTTTCACACTTTTCTGAGGAAGTTCAGGAGTCCAAAAGTGTACCTGTTTGTTTGTGTATAGTGAGTAATGTGCAATTCAATCAGAGTAACTTCATTCTTATGTATTTTATTTATTTTGTTTCTATAAAATAGATTTTTTTAAATAAGAATTCTACCACTAAAGACAAGCTTGAGCAAAAACCTGTTTAAGATATAGAAGAAACTGAGGCTTGGAAAAGCAAATTGACCCAAGGTTGTACATTGTTTTTTGTTTGTTTGTTTGTTTTTGAGACAGAGTCTTACTTAGTCGCCCAAGCTGGAGTGCAGTGGTGTGATCTCGGCTCACTGCAACCTCCACCTCTTGGGTTCAAGTGATTCTCCTGCCTCAGCCTCCTGAGTAGCTGGAATTACAGGCATGCACCACCATGCCTGGCTAATTTTTTGTATTTTTGGTAGAGATAGGGTTTCACCATGTTGTCCAGGCTGGTCTCGAACTCCTGGCCTCTGATGATCCACCCACCTCCCATTGTACACTGATCTTAATGGAAGTACTGTAGAAAGATTTTAGGACCCTTAATATTCCCAGTTTAACATTTTTTCTTTTACACCTAAAGATATACTACTCCCTGAACTACTGCACCGTCTGCCTCTATAAGTACATACTACTTTGTGCTAGGGAAAAATAATCACATCTATTTAACCTAGAGTTTTAAATGTCATGTCAGGACCTGTATTCTTATTTAATTCACCTAAACCCACTCAGTATTCAGAAAGTTTCCTTCGGAAAAGTAAATTCGCCATTGAGTAAAGCCTAAAAAATTCTCCTCACCAAATTATCAAGCCCTCTCATACAGTGAAATGTGTATTTACAACTTTCTACAAATTGAGAAAGGGAAGAGAAAATTGAGATTGGTTATATAAAATATCACTTATATAATCGAACTGCAACACAGTGAAATATTTCTGATGCCAAGCTTTTTTAAAAATTGACTTTACTGAGGTATCATTTACATTCAATGAAATGCCCCTATTTGAATGGCATAGTCAAATGAGCTTTGGTAAAAGTAGACACCTGTGTACCTTTGCCACAATACAGACAGAGAACATTTGCATTCCTCTAAAATTTTCCTCATGCCCCTTTCCAGTCAACTTCATCCCACCCCAGACCTAAGGTACCATAGATAACCTTTTTGTTACCATAGATTTGTTTTGCCTTTTTAATAATTAGCTATTATTGAGGCAGCTGCCATGTTGTCCCAAAGGCATCAGTTTAATAGTATGTTATATAGATTGTACTATCATCATGAAAGCACAATTAGGCAATAGATGGCGTTTGCTATTCAGTTATCAGCCACATAAAATGCTAGAAAGGTCTGAACACCAGCCCATCAGCTGGACAGTTATAGAACCGCCTGCGGGGAATGTGATCTCTGTCCTTAATATCAGAATGGGTTTGATCCAAACATAGGCTCCTGATCTTTTCCCTAACCAGGATTTTACATGAAATCTCACATTAGAGAGGACATCTTTTCTCTCTTTTAGTATGAAATGTATTTTAAAAGGTGACCCTGAGAAAAAAATATGACCCTGCTTAGAAAATAATAGCGGAGAGACTGTCCACATCATATCAGGAAAAGGAAATGAATGATGAGATATGAAATGACTATGCTTCTCTCCCCACCTGTCATATTAAAATATTGCCAATTGGTACTCAAGATTTTCTCCTACCGCAGCAACTTAAAAATAATTTGGATATCAATTTTTTTGCTTACTGTTGTGTTGTGATTCTTTCCTCTGTTGTCACAAGTATGAATATCAGGTAATGGGCACCATTCATTTTTGTGCTTAGTAGTTTTCCTGGGGTGCCAGTGACAGGAGAAATGTATGCATTAAAACAAGCGTGATGAAAAGCAGCTCTCTTTATAATTTCAGCCCAGCTGCTGTATTGATGGATACAATCTCCACCACATGCTCCAGGTGGCTTCTAATGCCTGACTCCCTGCAGAAGCCTCTATTTGCACATCTTAAACCACTTATTGGATTTGAACAGGATTTTTCAGCCTGAGTGCAGTAACAGTGTTCACTTGTGTAATATTTGTAAATCCGGGCTTTACGTTTCACTCAAGAAACCATCGTCAGAAGACATCCAACAGTCCCTTTGTGCATCCCCGATTCTCTATTTTGGATTAGATTGTGTCCATTTTGTGTAACTAAAAAGTGTATTGATAAATATATTTTCATCGTGTTGGCATGCATAATAAAAAGCAATTCAGTTAATGAGTCTTTTCCTTGAGTGGTGCTTTTCTTTGTCCCTCAGATTCATATAAAATTCATTTAAAGGCTTTGTATTCAAAGTTCAAAAAGGTTAATCTTTTTTTTCAGACTATGCATCTCAAAAGGTTCAGCTCAACTTGTCTTCTGTTGTTTAAATGTCTACTTACTACTGTATCAGTTGCTTTGAATTATTGTGCGTAAGACCTTTGTTCAATGCTAACAACACTCTAGTATGACACCCTGTAGCCTGCACAATTCAAGCCTTTTATACTTAGGAATGAGAGTTGGTGATGACTAAAGCAAATGCCTTCTTTTGGTTTGAAATGTAACACAGTACAGCAATCTTCAGGCAGATATTTTTCTCTACTCTTTGTATGCAGGTAATACAAATTTCAAGAGTTCCTAATATAGCAGATATCTCTGCTCAAATATCTGAATTATGTAACATTTAAGAGACTTGATAATAGCTTAATTCACCAATTAGCAGAAACAACCAATGCCTGTGATTTATAGGCAAAGCTGGACATGTGATTATGGTGCTGAACCACAAAGAAACCTTATATTTTAAGTGCAGGCCACTAACTAGAATTAACTGCCCACCAACATATTGGAAGGTATCAGCCACTGGTTTTATTTTAAGGATTCTTGTCTCTGAAAAGGTTATGCTTCTTTCCTTTGGAGAAGTTCTTTTAATAGCAGACACCATTGGTATTCGGCAGCATAGTATGTCACACAAGCTAAACCTCAGCCTCTCTGTATCCTCTGTGCAGAATAAAGACATACTCTCTTGTTGAGTGACACTTGTAAGTTGATATTCCAGAGCAGTTGACTGGAATTTTGACCTGAATTCAATTATGTGTATGTGAAATGTGGATAATTACAACAGGATGCTCTGAAGGGTGCTAGGGAGTTAGAGAACCAAAGATTGTGACCTAATGATTGCGCTTAGCTTTGGAGTGGGTTTACACCAATGATCTTCACTGAACTCTCCAAAGCACTCATGTGCAGCAGTGGACTGGATATAATAAACCAAGGGAACATTACACATCTTGTGGGCCAGTAACTCTTGTGCTAAGAAGGATTTGCATTCTGAGAGGGATGTTTAGCAGCAGTATCACCTTTCAGATTCAAAGTCCACTTTCTGAAAGGTACTAAAACATACTTAAGCCTATCGAAATATGTCGTAAGTACATAATGTCAAAATATTCATTAGAAACATAAACCCCAGATGATTCCAATTATGTTTTAGGACTTTTGGGGTTCTGTGTGGAACCAACAAACAAGGTACGGGCAAAACCAATAAATAAAATGTGAAAAAACGAAGCATGGTGCTTTTTAATTAAAAAAAAAATCCCTACTATAACATGAGCTAAGTGCATATGGATATGCATACACTATATAACTTATACAATCTTTTTATTAATAGTAAAAGCTTTAACAGATGTATGGGACATTTTAAAAATAAAATGGAGCAAAAGCTCAGCCTTCAAAATTACTTGTGTACCACTCTAAGCATATGAAGCTCCTCAGCTACATCTTTTTATCTGGCACACCACATTCTGAATTTAATACTTGTGACCTGTTTTACTGCCATATTCTGGCTTCTCCTCAGTCACAAGTGGCCTGACATTTATCAACTATATTATAATTACTCAACCCCATGATTTGGCAAAATGAAGTCACGTACCATGAATAAGAATGAATCAGTTGGGCCAATAAGGACTTCACATTTGTTTCTTCTGAGTCTCATTCACATCAGAGAAAAATATCAAATAAGAAATTGATTTTCTCTGCCTGATTGAGACAAACACACTGAGATAGACTGGCTTCGAACTAAGCCATTCTTTATCAATCTGAAAATTCCCAAATACTGCTCTGCTTTCACCAGGGCCCTTAGACAATGATGTCCTTTCCTATCAGCTGTGACATGCTTTGCTCAGGATGGCATGGTACTTCTGTCACATTTCTGTCTCACATGACAGCAACTGAAGAGAACCATCCAAATTCTACTATGAATTCCTTGTATTTGTGTATTTTTCGTCACCCAATAGATATTTTCTTGCCTTACTTTCTCTATAGTCTCATGATAGTCATTGTTAAACACATCAAACTTTCAACAAGAACAGGTCCACATGTATTTCCAAATTACCTCATTACCACTCAGTAAGGCAAAGGAGAAAAACTGCTTCTCATTCAGGGTAGCCCAGACAAATGGCTAAGTTTTCTCACTAAAGACTAGCAAGCAAAAATGGGAAGGTAGAACCCTATAATTACTCTAGTGTCACCAGCAAACAAAACCACAATATTACAGACAAATAGCACAGCAAGAGCCACCATACATTGAGATATACTTAGGAGCACTGATTTAACTACCACTATAACCAAATCCATTATTTGTGAGGATTGTAATAAAATGCACTTTATTGCTGCATCCCACTATACTCCTTGCTTTTCCTTAAAACACCGTAACATTTAGCCATAGACAAGCAAGAAGAGCTCTGACACTAAATCTGATTTTAGTTATGTGTTTTTCATAATCACTCCCCAACACACAAACACCCCCTCAACATCAAACAAAACAACACAGACTGCACATTCACCAGAACACCAGTTTGTATACACTGACCATAAATTTCCATTCTACGCGAGGCAGTACACAGCTTCACTTGTACCTTGCAGCCTTCGTGAAACAACTAATCAAGCCACAAAGATATGTTTCTTCTCGTCATGTACAAGCAGACTCATGCTGGTGTAAGGTGTATAAGAAAGTTAGAATATGACACCACAGATTGTATGAGAATGGCTCCCTAGGTTGTCATCTTAGAAGAAGCCTGCACTTTCCCATTATGTGACCTGGAATTTCAGTGTTCCATCGTAATCAGTATCCATGTAATGTCAACCCCTCTGCTTTATTATTATTATTTTTTTCAGACGGAGTCTCGCTCTGTCGCCTAGGCTGGAGTGCAGTGGATCTCGGCTCACTGCAAGCTCCGCCTCCCGGGTTCACGCCATTCTCCTGCCTCTGCCTCTGGAGTAGCTGGGACTACAGGCGCCCGCCTCCACGCCCGGCTAATTTTTTGTATTTTTAGTGGAGACGGGGTTTCACCGTGTTAGCCAGGATGGTCTTGATCTTCTGACCTCGTGATCCGCCCATCTCGGCCTCCCAAAGTGCTGGAATTACAGGCGTGAGCCACCGCGCCCGCCCATGTCAACCCTTCTTAAACGTAAAGCCTAGTTGTCCAGGAAATATTTTTCATTATGGCCAGTAAGAAGTAGCATTGCAGTGAGAAGTTGCCTTGACGTGTGCTTATTTAAAAAGGAAAACATGTTTGGAAGAGCTGGTGGGTGCTTCTATAGTGAAAGCTGTGGAATCATGGTAGAATATAATTAGTATTTGACAAAGCCCCCAAACAGCAAATGACCTAGAAAAGAGTGACAGATACAAATAAAATTCAACTGAAATTAAGTTAACAATTATAAGAAGCAGTTAGACACAGTAATATTTAGAACTTACTGGCCTCCTATTGTACAAATCATTGTAAAAATCAATGTAGGTATGTGAGATTTTCCGTATGAAAATGAAGCTTGCACATGTTGCATAGGGGTTGGAAATTAAGTGTATTTGCAGAATCATCAGGTCATGGACTGACATGCTAGGAGATCAGCCTTCCTTGTACCCTTATTTAATCCTTTTTACAACATCCTTATTAACTAATTGGGTATGGTGGTCACCAAAATGGTTATCTTCTGATACTGTACAGGATTGTACTGCCTGGTTTCACAATGCTTGGGGTTAAATGTCTAGCTCTGGCCAGTGAGTTGTGGAGTGGAAATAATGTGTCACTCACATGCTGCAGCATTTAATAGTCCATTCAGAAACCTCTGCAGCATATTCCTTCTCCTTCAGTCATAATAACCAGCAGCATTCAAGATAATGGCTATTCCCTGAACCTGTGCCTGGGGTGACTCAAATGGTCAAAGTATCCCCACCAACCCATGATGGATATAGAACATGAACAATATTGTTTGCCACTCCTGAATTTGGGGTTCGTCTGCTATTGGAGCATCTACTAATATTTTCTGATGTATACAATAACCTCTGGTTAAAAAAAAAAATTCAGTGATAGCAAAGGCGTTATTTCAAAGGTATCCTGTTCCATTTGGGGATTTCTCTAAGGTTTAATTTTTATCTTTTTTATATTGGTCCTATATCCATCTATTTGTAGCATTTGATTATTAGGCTAGTTTTACTTCTTGAAACCATAGAATGCAAATCAAACTCATCTATGATTGTCTATCATGTTCAGTTAGTCATTTATTAGCAAACATTATTAATCATCTATGAAATGCCTGGCAATGAGCTAGATGAGTAGCACCAAGAATAAGTAAAACACAGGCCCTGCCATAGAGGAGCTTATACTCTAGTAGGTGTATTCCTAGGCCCTATATGTGGATACCACAAAAGTGGTACTCTGTACTCTTGCAATTTTGTCTATCTTCTTACATTTTGTTGTTGTTAATTTATTGTTAAATGTCCCTTTAAAAGAAGTTGATATTAGGGCTTCAACACAAGGGTCAGGTAGACTGTAGAATAGGTGAGCATCTTAAATGAGCCAATGTTGAGAAGAGTTGCCAAGCCAAGAAAGGATTTTTGCAAAAAGTGCTGAAATCCTTCATCCACGGCATCTCTGGTAAAAGCTTGCATTATGTTATGATTGTCAGAGCCTTTTCTTGTGACAGCCCAGCCTGGCACAATATACAAGCCCAGTTGTTTTGAATCCTCCCTCCTCACCACCCCCTCCTCTCCCTATGTAGCTGACATGCTTCCACGCATAAAAATTAATGTTCCCATTTTAACTGACTCGTTTGGCAGGAACAAGTTTGCAAGCCAAAGCAAACATGGAAGGAGGGAAAGAAATAAAGCACAAACAAGAGAGATGAAGGGTGCATTTGGGGATTTTACAAAATTGAGTACCAGTATTACATGCATTAAAATAAAAAAAGTTGTATAATTTTTTAAACTGATATTAAGCTGATGCCAATCAAGTCACAATAATGAAGTAATGAAGTGAAAATAAACAGCACTAAAATGAGAGGCAAGTAATAAAGTTTATGTTAAAATTACAAGAACATAAAAGACATACATATCATATAATTTTAGATTTTCTGTTGGACACACATTTTTTTCATTAGAAATTTCACCTAAAATTAATCATTATTCTATTAATGATATATATATTTTTGCCTTCATTAATTATGAGCTTTACAAAACACCAGTTCTAAAATTATCTTACGCACAGGCCCCAACTAAACTGAGAGTTTCAGTTAAAACTGTTCATTCCCCTTATTGTCATTTCCTTTGCCCTGAAAGACTCATATTTTCCGGAGCTATGATAGCCTCAGAAACAGCGTGCTCAGGGCCTTCAATCATACAGAGAAAACCCGGTAGGTGGTTTGCTTGCATAGTAACAAGAGGGTAGGACACAGCAGCGAGAGGCATTAAATAATAGATATGTAAAATATAATTCTAACATTTTATGTGTAATGCTTTTAAGATACAAGGATAATAAATAATCTAGAATTAAATGATTATTCACATTTGGACTGCGTAGTTCCTGCTGCATTTACCATTTAGCTGAATTTCTAATAACAATAGCTAATTATCAGGATGGCAATTCAAGGAAAAGAATGTTTAAAATCATCCATATATATGATAAATGAAGAAAAATAGGTTGAATAATTATCTGGTTATCACTACTTTAGACTGAAAAGAAATAAAAAAAGAAAACCTCCTGGAGAAACACTTGGAGATGTGGATAGAATGTAAATAAACTACCAGGCTTCTCCATCCCAGGTTAAGCCCAAACACTGCACAGTTACTTCTCAGCATTGATACATTGTCCTGTTAGAGCACAATGTTCTTATAGGTCAGAAATAAGGTGTATTTTTTCCAAAGAAAAAATAGATTGGAAATGTATATTTCTTCCCTGTCACGTCCTATTCTCTTAAAGAGCCAAAGCAAAATATATGGTAGAACTAATGTAAAGCCCAGTATTTTTATCCCTATGTATGCCAATCTGTAACTGCAGCAGTAAAACTTTCAAAATCAAATGACCCTTTTTATGTCTACTTTTATTTCTCTTGTATTCCAGTTGCAAAGGAAGTCTATAAAACAGTTGCACTCTGTACCTTGAATATTCAATTCAAGTTGTCAAAATAATGAAGGAATGGTTGAAGTTTAAAAATAGACTTGTCTGTGACTTTCATTAGAGTGGGTAAAAGAACTTCATTATTAAAAGAAACTACATTAATAAATAAACTATACCTAGTCTTAATTTCTAAGCAAGTAAAAACAGAATTCAGGACATTTTACTTTGTACAATTTGCCTTCTAATCGAGTGTTTTCTAAGATTTTGTTTAATGTTAAAGATTAATTTGATTGATCAATTTTAAAATTTCTTCTGTGACTCTATGTCTTATTTTAAAGTTTTAAGTATATTCTCTTTTAATATTTCTATAATTCTTAAGAGATAAATGGATGGATAATGTTTCATTTAATTTTAATTTCTCAGCAAGTGACCACATTGTATAACTAGTAAATTAGTATGGTTAGAAACATGAATAGAGGATAATGTTTTGGGCAAATAACACTCACACAAATTAGTGTGCAGCACACTTTACCAACAAGCAAAATCATGACTATATTGCATCTTGTTAGCTACAAAAATTATGCAATTTATAACATTGACTCAAATTCAGATTACTTTTACACATCAAAAGAATATATTTGCAGTTTCCTTCCTCAGATTTTTCCATGGAGTTTTTTTGTTTGTTTGCTTGCTTGCTTCATTCGATTGCTTACAGGTCTGGGATACAGTAGTTCTGGCCACTTGTCTCATATTTGTCACTAATGGTCTTTCTGAGCCTCTGTTTTCTTATCTATCAACTAAATGGTTGAATTGGCTAATCCCTAAAACTAGGTTTAGATCTGATTCAAGGATATTCAAATTAGACTATAATTCCTCAATCTTTTCCAGCCATAAAATGTTTTTTTTCAATATCTCATACTCTCTGTTACTTATAGCAGTAGAGGTAACTAAGCTACTCCACACTTCATCTCCCAGGAAAGAGTGGACATTCACGGGGCAGCCAGCCCCCAAGATGCTCCCCAACAATCCATACCTCTGGTGTTCATTACCTTTTGTAGTACTGTCTCAAAATGAACCAACACTGGCCCTGTGTAACCTGTAACCCTGTGTAAACAGAAGTGACAATATATGACTCCTGAGGCAAAGTCATAAAAGGCATTGCAACTTCTTCTTTGATTTCTTGCAGATCATGCTCTTGGGGAAGCCAGCTGCCATATTGTGAGGGAACCCAAGCCACCCTGTGCATAGGCTGCAAGTCAATAGCCCCTCTTGAAAGTGGACCCTCAGTCCCAGCCATGTTCAGAGAGGGTTGCAGCCCTCTGACTTCAACCACATAATCCTAGTAAGAACTGCCCTGTCATGCCATTTCTGCATACCTATTCTAAAGAATCGGCAAGCATAATAAATGACTTCTATATCACTAATTTTCAAGTAATTTGTTACATAACTGTAGTAATTGGAACACAGATAAACAGGATGGTGGTAGAAAGAAGAGAAAATTATGATAGAGAGGAGATAAAATACCTTCCTATCTTATGGATTCAGTATCACCCTAAAACAAATAAATTAGATTTTTCTTAAACTACGTATAATATTTATTCAAAGCACAGTGGTCACTTAATATTTTAATATGTTTCATGATCTGTGTTTATGCAGAGAAACCATAATCACTAAGACATCATTGTTGTTTTTAAGGATCTCAAAGAGAAATAGGAGAGGCAGATTTTTGTATTAATGGTCTCAAATCTCAATCTCTGTATCCACTAGGAACAATTCCTAAACACTAAAGACTAATACAGTTGAGGGATTTGCCCTCCTGGACTCCTAAGAAAAGTGTTAATTAATAGTCTTTGAAACTTTTAAAGTGTCAAATCAAAAGGAAAAGGAATAGACCAAAAGGATAAAAGTCAAAATGGGACACGGCATGTGGAAGAATCTCCAGGGAGTTTGGAAGAGAGAGATGCAGTAGCAGGAGGGGGACTGGGGGAGAGGCAATGAGAAAATTGGAAGGAGAGAAAACTTTGAGAGGAGAGGCACTATATGTTAGAATTTTCTTTAATATTCTCTGATAGACATAAGGAAAAAATAAGTTTTTTTTTAATTGCCTATTTTAACTGTGCATCATTTAGTGCCACTATTCCAGCACCACATGCATTAGAAGTTCTTATAATTATAAAAGTAAGAAAGTGTGAAATATATCTTGGCAGAGTATTCCTGAGAGAACTACAGAAGGAGCTACCAGTTGGTGCAGGGTAGTCACCAGGGGTCATAAGGAGGAGCTGACTGTTGAACCAATAGTGAAGCATCTACAAGCTGTGGAGGTGGGAGCTCACATAGTTCACTCCAACTAGAGGAAAGAGGGGGGGTGTGCAAAATGGAAAGACAGGTAGGGACAAATCTGGAGAATGTCTGGGTACCTTACCTTTATACTTGGCTGCTGGCTTTCAAACATTTGTCCACGAAATGCTTCATCAAAGTCCCCCAGGGATTAAATTCTGAACCCATCATAAGCCTACTGAACTAACATTTTCAGAGACAGGAGTTCTACCAGGCGAGATTGATGGGCAACCAGGCTTGGAACTTCTCCTGAGGCAATAAGATGCAGTTATAAGCTTTTTGAGCAGAAAAGTAACATGATCATGGATGTCATTTTGAATGCTCATTTTGGCCACAGTGCATATGATGGGGTTTAGGAGAAGAAAAAGGAAGTTATGAAGCAAGGAAGGAGACTATTCAGCACTTTTGGTGGAACCAAGGCAATATAGTAGCACTGAGGATGTACAGAAAAGAAATGGAAAATCAATAGATCTTCGAGACTGATAGGTTGTGGAACACATCATTTTTATGTTAAGTCTTCAGGGGCCCTTTGCTCCACCCCTAAATTCCCCACCTATCTGGCACCACCTAAAACTCTTTAGAAGAGCGCAAATGCTTTCTTTTTATCGCTATTGAAAAGTGCTTGAAATTTTAAAATGCCTAGTTGAGGAATAATAGTTGAAATAATTCACAAGTGCAAAATTAATGAGAATAGTGAAAAGTTGATATTAGATCATTTCTCTTTTAAATGAGAAGCACCATCACAAAGAAAGAATGCACTGAGAATGATGAGCACCTCTCAATGACTTCATAATTTTGCCTACAATAATAAAGACAGGCTATGTTGATTTGAAAGAATATTGATCATTACCCAGATCTTTTGGTAAATTCCATCTCTCCAAGCTCAAATTTTAAACTTTCATTCAAATTAAATGTTTATTTTGTGCATGGTAGGCTAATGCAGGCTAGAAGAATATCTGAATATTTTGAGTATGTTGAGAACACAGACAATACCATGCTCTGTTTTCTGTGCTGGAAAATTTATCATTTACTTATCTTTGTTTATCTATGTATTGATCAAATACCTATAAGGAACTTAAAATGTGCCCAGCATTGCTCTAAATTCTAAATAAATATAATTTACTTTTAAAAATGCTTTATAAAGTACATTATCATTATGTATCTTATGTACTCAGAGTTTCTCCATTTTGCAGAGGAGGAAACCCAGTCACTGAGATGTTTAGTAACTTGTCTAGATTCACACAGCAAGCAAGAGGCAGAGCCAATTTGAATGTAGGCAGTTCAGAATCTGTGTCCTTAGCCACTTCTACAATATATGTTCCATCAATATTTGCTGACTGAAAGAAAGAATAAATGAACAAATGATTCACTTTATGGTTCATAAATCCATTAAACAAATATTTTTGAGTTTCTATTTTGTGCTAGGACTTGTTATTTTACCATCTCTGAAATATAATATTGTCTTAGGCAATGAAAAAATATACATTGATGATGGTAGCTGGAGAGCAGGGTTTGACTCAGCTAAATCTATGAAATCATTATCCTCAATGCAGACTCCATGAAAATGAAATCTTCAGGAACTTTACCTTTTATTTCATTAACTTAAGGATAAATTATTGATTTTCTGGATTTATTTTTTAAATCACCTATAGTGAACCTTTGGCCATAAATTGTAAAAATCAGTACTGACTATTAATAACAAAATGGATTACCTTTCTCTATAAAGAGAATTCGAAATTGATAAATGCGAGGTACTTTAGTGCCTAGAAATTTAAGAGATAACATTTCCATGAAGAAATACACTTAAAATATATACTTTTTCTAGGAAGAAAAATCTAAAGATGTGTATTTTTGTTGATCTGATTAAGAACCCTAAAATATTATGGGTATTAAGAAAGAATAGAGGCCACATAAAAGATAATTATATTAAGATATCAGAATATAATTAGGAGTTTACAGAATGGCCCATTATTATGATTAGGAAAATAAAACATCACATCTGAAAACCTGAGACATGGGCATTAATTCAAACCTTCAGTTGGTTATTTCATACATAGATGATAGAGGTATCTTTAAAAAAATAAATATAAAATCCACTATCTGGTTTGCTTAGGGAAGAGTTCATAAGATCTTGTCTCCCCACTAACCCTTACTTAGAGCTCTTCACTTACTTTTCAGATCAGTTTTTACCAGCCCTTGTGTCTGTTAACAATGAATATTAGACTGTAAATATATTGAGAAGATATACTTAACAAAATATAGATATCCTGGAAGGCAATGTTAGATACATTGTAAATAAAATTATTCTTGGATATCCTCCCAAATCAGCAGCCTGAAATTATAATATACTAAACTCATCTTATTGTTATTACAACTTTACAATTTTTATTGCCATCTCTCATTGGGATTTTTTTTAACCATTGCCTCATTAAAACTATTCAGTTGAAGAAATAGAACAACATATTTCTTTTACTTCCCTTGGAATATTTTGGGCCACGTACTTATCTGGAGAACTTTGAAACAGATTATTTCACTACAGTGAATACGAGGTAGCAATTTAGTACCTAGTCTATAACAAGAATTATTTATAACAACACTGAATAATGTATAAGTTTTGACTGTGACAATAGTAAATGTCTTTGAATAGCAATAACGAAGGTGCATTATTATAGAAGAACACCACAGAAGCCTGTGAAAGAAATTCCAGTCTAATAGAGTTATGAAGAAGTATCAAATATAAATGAGTTAGTCACGTGAAGAGGAGAAAGCACTAAGTGGCTTCAATGATAGGACAGCTCTGCAATGTGGGTGGTTTCATTTTTTCCTGTCTTTATCTGGTGTTGAAATGTTGGCTAATATACCTTTAAATTAAGTCAAATGAATTTGAGATTTTTTTCCCTCCTTATGTTTAAGACGAACTTAAGGAATTTGATAACAACAAATCGGTCTATAAAACTCTAACATCATTTTCGGTCTTGTTGCTTAGATTTATTTTTTTACTTCATATTTTCCACAGTAATTTCTTCTCCTTGTGAAGCAGTTATTTTACCCAGATTTTACATTGGAAAAATATGTACTTATAATTCATGTAATTCAGAATTAGAAGCTAATTAATATTTTAATATTTATAATAATATGTTAATATTTTAAAGATGATTTTAATGTGGTTTAATTCTTTAACATTAATAATACTTTTAATATTGAAAGTCATTACAATATTCTGTTAAATGCTTCAAAACAGAAGATAGATTTCCAGATTATTTCCAGAACTACCAGAATGGATGTAGCTTTCTTAGACATCTTCTATATTCTCAGAACTATTAGGTCAGTGCAAAAGTAATTGCGGTAATTAAAATTAACAGCAAAAACCGCAATTACTTTTGCACCAGCCAAATAGGTATTATTGGTTCTTCATTGTCTCTGTAGATTTCTGAGTTTGAAACAAGAATAGATTATTGGCTTTCCAACCTATTTTTTGCATTTACAACTAGAGTTTACTCCTGATTTCTACTCTTTACTTCCTCCAAATTATTTGAGTACAATTTAGAAACACTTCCTACTTCTTTTACCTCTATCAATGCCTCGTCTCGATATTCTTTTTCTGAAAGAAAAAGACTACGAAAAACTTCAGAGCTGTTGTCATTCTATAACAAAGGAAGCGAAAAGCTAACCAAGCCAATTCCAGTGGAAAAAAAGTCAGTATCTGCATGGTATGTGTCAGATTTGTGGGATAAAAGTTGATACTATGTTAGACATTTAACACATTTGCTTAATGATGATTTCTTTTATCTCTCATGCTGATGGAGGGTTGATACAATGTCATTAGTTAATTTTAAAAAATTAAATAGTGGATGCCCTATGTTAGGCCATACATAACATTTGAATTAGAAGCTTAGATACCAAGCTAATCACCTCCCAAATGCAACTCTGCTGCATGCTTTCATTTCACACCCAGGGAGCAGGCATGAATATCCCAAATGGAGGAGATATACAAACAGGTTTCAGTATGCACACACTGCTACCCTGGGGCTGGGTATGTTGCCTATTTGTGTACACAGTATATGAATGTGTGCAGAGCAAGTGGGGATTGCAGCTGAAACACAGCAAAACTTAATACACTACTGCAGAAAAAAACTTTCCAGGAGGAAACTAAAGGTGCAAACCACCTTTTAGAGTGAGCTTCCATGTGAAACAACACAATGTTTTCTAATTATTATAATGTGAAAATCATTAGAATAAATTGAAGCAAATTTATTTTTCTCCCTGATTCCTAATTACAATATACAGGCTACAGATAATAGCCTTTTTCTGTTGTGACTGTTTGGTAACTTTGAGCCAGTTTTTAGCAGTCCACCCTCTCCATTGTATGATGCTATAAATTGCAACACAATTCTGCACATCAACGTGTAATTTCCCCCAAGGTTTTATAAAATTCATTAATATAAAACATTAATGTGGAGGGTCTGTAGGCCTTTTTTTTGTTGTTAAGAGTTTAAATCCATTGACTTGTAACTGGCTTTTAAAATGACATTTTTCCTTGCTGCCTTCAATTCAGTCCAAATTAAAAAAAAATAAAATAAAATAAAAAGATGCCAGATGTCATGAGGCCAATAAGCAGGTGGGCCGAAGCTTCTGTACCAATTCAAACTGGCACCGCATCAAACCTGGTGGGTATAACCTTTAATTCACTGCTTCCCTGGCACCAGATCTAGTGCCATCTGCTCAGCCTTGCTAAGCTGTGCTTGTTTCTGTGCAGGGACGATGCCAACAATGCAAACTGTCTCCTACATGTGCAGGGAATCATCAGTGCAACTAGTTTTTCGAGACCCATATGGTGGCATCTGCGAATGCACACTGTCAGCATCGCAGCCTGTACCACCCTTCGAGTTTTAAGAATGGGAGGAGAGAATGCCAGTTTGTAATTCACTACAGAGAGCCAGGAGGAAAACTTTTTCCTTCCTTCTGAGTGCTTTTCTTAGGGTCTTTTGAAGTGAGCACTCACGGAATTAGAAGAAACTTGACTGTAGCTCAGAGGCCAAGAACTCTAGGAAGCTTCTGTGAACATCATACCTGGTATGAATCCCCTCACGTATTTACTAATCAACAGAAACCAAAGTCCTCCTCTCTGCATGCACCAGTGCTCCAGAGTGTTATCTTTTAAGAATTCTTTCTTATTCCATGAAGACTTTGAATACTAAGATTCAAATAGATGTAGGGAGTGCCGAGGGGGAGGTCATCTTGTTCTCCCAGGAATTTAATGAAAATGGAAGAATAGATTTGTTTTATCATTGTCTATACTCAGCATGTCTCAGAGATGCTGAGCGTTTTTGAACTATGCCCCTTTATGGAAAATGACCCTTCACCTACTTATTCCTTCCTTATTATTTTGTGGGTGCTGATGAGGTGAATTGAAGGAAACACACATGCACAGACATACATGCACACACACACACAAGCACAGACATACATGCACACACACACACACACACACACACACACACACACACCCCAACTCTGCCTTATGGAATGGCCGGAGAGGCATAAGCTATGTGTGTACAATGGCCAATGGCCTCAGAGCTCACAGCTCTCAGGTGAAATGGTGTTTCTAGCTTCATGCCCACTGGTAATTCTTCACTTGGTTCCCTATCGCTCTGAGCCTGATTTCTGGTGGACAGGAAACTCTAATCAGCTCTCCACTGCTAAACAGACAAATAGATACAATTTGTTAGTTTGCTGGTTTATTTTCCATTTCTCACTGACTACAATTTCCATGAAAAAAAAAAGGAATCTGGTTGGCTAAACTTTCTCATTCTAGCTTCTAGCAACATATCCAGCACACAGTGGTTACTCAATAAATATTTAATAAATCAATGAATGAATAAACACAGAGAAAATGCTGCTTTTAGGTAGTCTAAGAGAAACGATAAGTGTATTTCAGAATATATGAGATATACCAAATATTGATTAATATAACTGAATTAGTATTACTGAAAATAAGTAATAATATATTAACAGTACTATTTACTGAATATCAACTGTATACTAAACAGTTTGCTAAGCATTTCACATTCTTTATTTTATAACTTTAGCAACCCTCTTAATTAGTAATATGACTCCCATTGTATGAATGAGAGAACTGGGTCTGGAAGTTTAACCAGTAAGCATGAAAAGCAGGAGTCAAATCCCGCTCTATCTGACTCCAGAGCCTAAGTTTTTAATCACAACATTAAATGGTCTCTCCTCTATCAAAATATTTGGTAAATTCAGCCTAAATTAAATGGAAAAAGTGTCAGACTAATAGGTGTATGAATCTACCATATGTTAGGTTTTATTTCAAAAGTTTTCTGTTCATCAAACTATTATAATTGCTTTATGATTATTATTAAGTTAAGGATTTGGGGCAGGTATGTGTTTAACCTTACTTTTACTTACTTAAAATACATTCACATTCTATCAAACATAAAACATATGTGTCTCACTAAGGACCCTAAAATTCTCAAGTATAAAAAATATAATTCTCACTCTGTTAACACCCATTTCTGACGGTTACATTCCTGCATATATGGGAACTCTTGACTGCTGTATTAGTGATCTCGACACCATCTGGCAAAATAAAAATCCTGAAATACAAGGCTCAATCATTTAGGGAAAGGATAATGATAACTGTAGTGCAATATTTATCACACACACATTTGAGAATGTTAATTCACCTGATAAACATTAACAACTAAAACTAGGGAAAGAATACATTTTCTAAACATAAAATTACTAAAAGTTATAAATGATATCAGCTATCACTGTATATAGTGATATAGTTTAAGCAACACAATCAGTGCCTAACAGCACTGCTTCACCAAAAGAAATGCATCCCCTAAAATTATAGTTACCTTGAATTCACACTTATGTATCTTCTACCTTAACTCCCAAATTATCTCTTTTCAGATTTTTCAAACTATTTTCTTCCCTTTGATTTGTTCAAAATCATTCTATTCCTCACCTTTACCCCAATGTCTTCCAGGGCACATAGTTTTTCCTAGTAACAACAAAAGAAAGGAGGCAAGAAGGGAAGTCAGGGAGGGAGGGAGGGAGGGAAGGAGAAGGAGAGAATGAAAAAAAAAAAGGAAAGGAAGGGAAGGGAAGGGAAGGGGAGGGGAGAGGAGGGGGGGAGGGGAGGGAAGGGACTTAATATGTTAACACCTGACATAGGGAACATTTCAAACAGAAATTCAGCCAAAAGTCCAGTCTCAAATGTGCATTTATTTTCAATAATTAGTTTTGTTAATGCAAAAGAGATATCAGAGCAAGATGGAAAAGATCAGAAGATAGCAAGATTTTTTGAAAAATGGATTATAAAAAAATACAATTTTAAATAGAACATATACATTGAGAGCACAAAGGGCGTCACAGTGTAGAGAAGCACAGGCATACATGCTAAATGGATGTTAGTGACCATGTGTCCTTTAAGAATATGCCTAATCTCAGGCTGCAGTAAGTTTTCTAGTTCACCGAATTATTCAAGGATCAAATACAATAATGGATATGACACTGCATTGTTCAATGTGGCATGCAACACAAATGTAAGGTGACTTTTTATTAGCATTATTATCATCCCTTATTGCCAGCCATGGCCCAAACACTTTTGTCAACAGAAAAGGGACAGGCAAGACTCTCATCATCAGGAAAGTCTGACTCCAAATGGCAGATGCCTAGAAAATCACCACTTTGCAAATTTAAGTTCCACCTCATCTCACACCAGAGCGGCCAGGTCAACTGACTTGAGCTTTATAAACCTAAATCAGCACATTTGGGTTCTCAGTGACCACAGCCTTCATTTGCATTCAGGTAAGTCTTGCAACTTGAAAGCTGTTCAGAGTTTAAACCTCAATGGAAAATCTTGTCTGAAATTCCTGGGAGGAAACTAAGTATCAACCTGGGGCAGCTTCCTGAAATGGCAGAACTGAAGGCTTAGTTAATTTTAGAAGCACTATCCTGCCTTCTCACTCCAGCCCTACCTCCTTTGGCAAAGTCCACTCAGGTTCCACACACAAGAGGTGGGTGATGGCTGTGGGGCAAAGAGATTCTGCTCTGCTCTGACCTGCAGTCTTGGTTCCACTATCTTTGCCTTCTTTGACCTTCTAGTGCCTCCTCTTCTCACCTCTTTCAGACTCTCCAAACAACTAGGTATGTGACGGCACCAGCTCCGCCCAGTTCCAATGGCAACATTGAATAAAAGCACATGCTCATCAATTAAAACATTACAACGTGAGCATAACTGGAGACTTATTTCCCAGACCCATTATCTAAACACTTTGCTATATTTAATCCTTACAACATCTCCATTAGACAGCTGAGAAAACTAAGGCTTGTGGAGGTGAAGAGGCTCCTTAGGACCCACAAACGTAAGTGGCAGAGATGAAATCTCAACCTGGGCATATCTGATATTCACACTTGAGCTCCTGAATCCAATGCTAGAGCTGTGCCTCCTGGGGAAGAGGTGGTAGGCTTGGAGGACAAGAAGCCAGAGAATTATCATGGTGCATCATGCAAGACTTTTTTATTCAAAGAGTTTTTGTATGTGAAAAATATGTTACATTAAAACAAACAGGATGTATTATGCAGTAGAAATCCATAAGAATATAACTTTTAATTTAAAAATTAAAAGAACTCAAGTAACTGCATGCATGCATGGCTACCCTGTCATGGGAGGAGCTCCTGCCTTTCACTCTGCCATGTGGGGGTAGCTCAGTGAGGAAAGCAGACCATGGATACCAGAAGGGACCCCTGATTCACTCAAACTGGTGGTGCCCAAATCTGTCCATATATTAGTATTATTGGGGATGTTTTGTTAAAAAAAAATACCCATGTATAGGCTTTACCTGCAAAGATTATGGTTCAGTTGGTCTGGAGTGGTCCCAGGCATCAGTATTATTTAAAAACTGCTCAGCTAGAGATGAGAATGACTCCACAACAGAAAGCATGCATGATACTATTACTTAAATAAACATGATTTAAGTAAGTGCCTCTTCTCACTCATTTAATACATGTTCATCGCATGCCAGTGTGAGCAGGGCACTGGACTTGGGACAGTGGCAGAGATACCCCTGGACTTATGATGGGGTTAGGTCCCAACAAAACCGTCATCATAAGTTGAAAATAGTGAAAGGTGAAAAGCATCGAATACCCTTAACCTACCAAACACCATGGATTAGCCCCACCTACCTCAAATGTGTTCGGAAATCTTACATTAGATTTCAGTTAGACAAAATCATCTGGCAACACAGTGCACTGTAGAATGTAGGTTGTTTACTCTCATGATTGCATGGCTGACTGGGAGTTGAAACTCACTTCCCAGTATTGCAAGAGTAACATACCACATATTGCTAGCCCAGGGAAAGATCAAAAATTCACAATTAAAAGTTCTGTTCCTACTGAATGCATATTGTAAAGTTGAAAAATTGTAAGTCAAACCATCATAAGTGGAGGACTGTCTGTACTTCTATACAATTCTGCAATTCATGTGAGATGTCTCCTGGAGGCCTGAAAGACTTTTAATTGGGCTGTCTCATTACTTTTCATTTCTTCATTTCTGCCCTCAGACAGATTGCATTCAATAGTAGTTTGAATAGCCTCTTTTTATAACCCTTATCTCTAGCTGGTGGCAAATAAAATGGTGGAGGAAAGAAAGAAATAATTTCCTCTTGATGTCACCAAGAGACAAAGTTACAGGACTAGTGCTAGGTGAAGGCAAAGTAGAGGCAGATGTTAACAGAAAAAAAAAAAAAAAAGGGAATGAGAATCTGACAGAAGTAAGACTCACCAGCTGAGAATGTACCCCTGCTGAATTCTGAATTCCTCCAGGTCAGGTGTTGAATGATCACTAAACCAAATTGAAATAGGATGATGAATTTAAGCATATACGACGTTTGTGCCAAGCCAGTCATTGCAATGGTGACACTGAGAGTGAGAGACAGAGAGAAAGAATAAAGAAGACACTAAGAAAGGAATTAAAGAAGTTGTCGTTTTAGGAAGTTGTGGTTTGAAGTAATGCCAAGAGAAGACCATGCATGAATAGCTACTGAGATTGGGCAGTTTCTAGTCCAGTTACCAGCATTTGTTAACAGACATTTTGCAGGATTTTGACTCGGGTTCAGGACCCATCCAGTCTTCAAGGTATCTGTTTGCAGTTGAAGACTTGAGGCTGCCTGATGAAGCTGGATAACATACTTAACTCAGACATTTAAGTGCATCCTTGTGTTCCCTTATAGGTGATAATAACTGCTGTATTATTTTGAATTCCTCTATGCGTGGAGCGTTGCTCTAAATGCATCTCATGGATAAAACCATTTCATCATAGCAATAGCCCTATTATACAATAAGTATCTGCCTCAGCAAGGGTGTGCACTTCTTAGGTCTCCTTTCACCAGACATTCTAAACCCACTGCTATGCTAACTCTCAAGCCACACTGTCCCTGGGCTGTTCCCAGCCAATAACTGAGCACAGCTGAGGGTATCAGAGCCAAAGAACTGTGTCAGACACAGGACTCCTCTAATGGGCAATATTTGCTCAGGGACTCCTTGTTAGCCTGGCCAGGATTTTCTCAGAAGTGCCTTACAGTATGAGGCTGTTCCTTCACAATTCTTTCTTCCCACTCTCCTTTCATGGGTGTTAGACTTACTTTTGTAATCTGAAGGTTCTCCATGCTGTGCTTGCTCTCTTTCCGTTTTATACTACATAAATGCTTCTCCCAATGTCTTGCATATCTATATATGTCTTGCATCTTCTTCTCAGAGTACTTAAACTGACACACTTTGATTAACCATATTATCAGAGGCTCATTAAACAAAACTAAGATCAGTTGACCAGGAAGTAACAGAGCAGGTATTTGAATCCACAGAGAGAGACTTTGGTGTTTTCTCTTAATAATTATGTCCATGTTGAAAAATCCTGGGAGGAAGGAGACCGGGATCCATTCTCTATTGATATGAAACTATGATGGATTTGAAAGGTCTGGCAACAAAAAAAGACAAGTGGACTCATTGACAAGATACTCATCCTAGCCTTAATGTGACATTAAGGGAGTGGTGCTGTATCTGATGAACTTGTTTCTCAGACCCAGGAAGTGAAAAGGGATAGATGTGGCAAAGGAATGGAGATTTGAGGTGCTGAAGGAAATATGTCCTGATTCCCCACAGACTGGTGAGAACTGTAACTTGCTGATCACATGTTATGCAATGCAATGAATGACAGAGCTAGAGCAATCTCTTTTGTTTTTTGTTTTTTCTGCCAAATTTCTTTCAGGCCCACAACATCTTATTATGAAGAGCAATAATGTGGAGACAGTGGAAACAATGCACAGGCTTTGGCAGGAGGCAAATCTTAGTTCAAATTTCTGTTCCTTGTTATCTGGGTGACACTGTAGTATTCAATCTCTAAGAGTCTCAATTTTCACATTTGAACTCTAGAGATAATGTAATTCTATTTTAAGAAATTTAAAACATTGCATGAGATAATGTAAATAAATTACTGTGATACGTGGTAGTAACGCTACCAATGCTGATTAATTTTCTAAAATCACATGCTTTTAATTTACATAGTGGGGTTCAGTTTCTCCAGGTACCAAGATAGTTATCTGGGTCTAGGAAAGTCTTGACCAGCTTACAGGTGAGAGCATACCCCTAGTTTTTTAAATCTGAACCATGATGAATTACTTGGTATTTGTTTTGCTTTCCCTATCAGTATTTCTGAAAGATGCAGCGACTCCTTATACTATTCAAGCAAGAAAATCCATTGCTTTTCATCCTTCTAAATGAGCTCCCAATTGAGCCTACTTTTCTTACTCTTGCTTCTTCTCTCTTTGTGACTTGTTTACGAACAGTAGAGATTCAATACCTTTCTTATTTTTCAAAAATTCCATTTGATTACAACCTTGCTCCACACACTCCTTAGGGCTTATTGAGGTGCTTTGGGTAAAACAAAGAGGCCAAGTAGATGGTCGTGAGGTCATTTCTACACGAGGATTTCTCCTCTTTGAAAGATTGTCTTTGAAGAAAGGTGATTTCTGTTATATCATTGCATAACTAATCATCTTAAAACTCAGTGGCTTAAACCAACAGCAGTAATTTATTCTTGAATCATAAATTTGAGAAGAACTTGGTTGGATGGCTGCTACTGGCTCAAGGTCTCACACAGTTGCAGTCAGATGGTGATTGGAATGCAGCATCTGGAGACTGGCAGGGCTTCTCTCTTCATTTAGCCACAGGGATTCTCCATGTGGGCTCTCCACATGGACCTGTTTGGACTTTCACAGCATGTAAGCCTCAGGGCAGTGGCACTGCTTCCATGAAGACTTGTACACCAAGAGAGGTGTTCCAGCTCCCAGGCTGAAGAGTTATTGCCTATTATTATTGTATCAGTCAGGGTTCTCTAGAGGGACAGAACTGATGGTATATATATATATTTATTTTATATATATATATTTTATATATATCATATATATTATATATATATCATATATTATATATATATCATATTTATATCTATATATATAGAAGAGAGTTTATTAAGTATTAACTCACAAGATCACAAGGTCCCACAATAGGTCATCTGCAGGTTGAGGTGCAAGGAGAGCCAGTCCAAGTTCCAAAACTGAAGTACTTGAAGTTGATGTTTGAGGGCAAGACGCATCCAGCTTGGGAGAAAGATGTAGGCTGGGAGGCTAGGCCAGTCTCTCTTTTCACATTTTCTGCCTGCTTATATTCTAGCCATGCTGGCAGCTGATTAGATTGTGCCCATCCAGATTAAGGGTGGGTCTGCCTTTCCCAGCCCACTGACCCAAATGTTACTCTCCTTTGGTAACACCCTCACAAACACACCCAGGATTAACTCAGTATTAACTATCACAAGTCCACCCCTTGTCAACTTGAACACATACATATCTCCTGAGATTATACATAATCTTCAAATAAAGACAATAATAAGGTCATAATTATGCCTGACATAATACAACTATCCTTCATACAACCGGTAATGCACCAATCCTCAACCCAAATACTGTTACATAAAATTAACAATACTTAAATGTTGATGTGAAGTCAATAAATCTTATGCCACATAATAAAGGGAAAGGAAATAAAATGAAGATATTTTCTTAGTACAAGTGTACACATGCACAAACATGTTATTTATTATTATTATTATTATTATTATTATTATTATTATTATTATTATTTTTGAGACAGAGTTTCACTCTTGTTACCCAGGCCGGAGTGCAATGGTGCGATCACGGCTCACCGCAACCTCCGCTGCCCAGGTTCAAGTGATTCTCCTGCCTCAGCCTCCTGAGTAGCTGGGATTACAGGAGCCTGCCATGATGCCCAGCTAATTTTTTGTATTTTTAGTAGAGACAGGGTTTCACCATGTTGGCCAGGCTGGTCTTGAACTCCTGACTTAAGATGATCCACCCACCTCGGCCTCCCAAAGTGCCAGGATTACAGGTGTGAGCCACCATGCCCAGCCTGCACAAACACGTCTTTTTTTCTTTCAATTTTTTGTTCTGCTCATTTTTACTATAAATCAATATGACTGAAATATGAAATTAAATGTAGATTTTGAAAGATCAACTAACATTTAATTTTTTTATTATACTTTAAGTTCTGGGATACATGTGCAGAAAGTTCAGGTTTGTTACATAGGTATACACATGCCATGGTGGTTTGCTTCACCCATCAACCTGTCGTCTATATTAGATATTTATCCTAATGCTATCCCTCCCGTAGCCCCCGACCCCCTAACAGGCCCTGGTGTGTGATGTTCCCCTCCCTGTGTCCATGTGTTCGCATTTTTCACCTCCAGCTTATGAGTGAGAACATGCAGTGTTTGGTTTTCTGTTCCTGTGTTAGTTTGCTGAGAATGATAGTTTCCAGCTTCATCCATGTCCTTGTAAAGGGCATGAACTCATCCTTTTTTATGGCTGCATAGTATTCCATGGTGTATATGTGCCATGTTTTCTTTATCCAGTCTATCATTAATGGGCATTTGGGCTGGTTCCAAGTCTTTGCTATTGTGAACAGTGCAGCAATAAATATACGTGTGCATGTGTCTTTATAGTAGAATGACTTATAATCCTTTGGGTATATAACCAGTAATGGGATTGCTGGATCAAATGGTATTTCTGGTTCTAGATCCTTGAGGAATTGCCACACTGTCTTCCACAGTGGTTGAACTAATTTACGTGCCACCAACAGTGTAAAATTGTTTCTATTTCTCCACATC
Organism: Hylobates moloch; assembly: GCF_009828535.3. Taxonomy (NCBI): domain Eukaryota; kingdom Metazoa; phylum Chordata; class Mammalia; order Primates; family Hylobatidae; genus Hylobates; species Hylobates moloch. The sequence continues at coordinate 72,855,496 of NW_026652284.1, forward strand.
CTCTCCAACATCTGTTGTTTCCTGACTTTTTAATGACTGCCATTCTAACTGGCATGAGATGGTTTCTGATTGTGGTTTTGATTTGCACTTCTCTGATGGCCAGTGATGATGAGCTTTTTTTTGTATGTTTGTAGGCTGCATAAATGTCTTCTCCTGAGAACTGTCTGTTTATATCCTTTGCCCACTTTTTGATGTGGTTGTTTTTTTCTTGTAAATTTGCTTAACTTCCTTGTAGATTCTGGATATTAGCCCTTTGTCAGATTGATAGGTTGCAAAAATTTTCTCTCATTCCCTAGGTTGCCTGCTCACTCTGATGATAATTCCTTTTACTATGCGGAAGCTGTTTAGTTTAATTAGATCTCATCTGTCAATTTCGGCTTTCGTTGCCATCGCTTTTGGTGTTTTAGTCATGAAGTCTTTGCCCAAGCCTATGTCCTGAATGGTATTGCCTAGGTTTACTCACCACTGATCCCACAGAAATACAAACTAACATCAGAGAATACTATAAACACCTCTACACAAATAAACTAGAAAATCTAGAAGAACTGGATAAATTGCTGGACACATACACCCTCCCAAGTTTACACCAGGAAGAATTCAAATCCCTGAACAGACCAATAACAAGTTCTGAAATTGAGGCAGTAATTAATAGCCTACCAACTAAAAAAAGCCAAGGACCAGATGGATTCACAGCCGAATTCTACTATAGGTACAAAGAGGAGCTGGCACCATTCCTTCTGAAACTATTTCAAACAATAGAAAAAGAGGGATTCCTCCCTAACTCATTTTATGAGGCCAGCATCATCCCTATACCAAAACCTGTCAGAGACACCACAAAAAAAAGAAAATTTCAGGCCAATATCTCTGATGAACATTGATACAAAAATCCTCAATAAACTACCGGCAAACTGAATCCAGCAGCACATTGAAAAGCTTATTCACCACGATCAAGTAGGCTTCATCCCTGGGATGCAAGGCTGGTTCAACATATGCAAATCAATAAACATAATCCATCATATAAACAGAACCAATAACAAAAACCACATGATTATCTCAATAGATGCAGAAAAGGCCTTCGATAAAATTCAACACCACTTCATGCTAAAAACTCTCAATAAACTAGGTACTGATGGACTATATCTCAAAATAACAAGAGAAATTTATGACAAACCACAGCCAATGTCCTACTGAATGGGCAAAAGCTGGAAGCATTTCCTTTGAAAACTGGCACAAGACAAGGATGCCTTCTCTCACCACTTCTATTCAACATAGTATTGAAAGTTCTGGCCGGGGCAACCAGGCAAAAGAAAGAAATAAAGGGTATTCAAATGGGAAGAGAGGAAGTCAAATTGTCTCTGTTTGCAGATGACATGATTGTATATTTAGAAAACCCCTCATCTCAGTCCAAAATCTTTTTAAGCTAATAAGCAACTTCAGCAAATTCTCAGGATACAAAATCAATGTGCAAAAATCAGAAGCATTCCTATACACCAATAATAGACAGAGAGCCAAATCATGAGTTAACTTGTATTCACAATTTCTACAAAGAGAATAAAATACCTAGGAATGCAACTTACAAGAGATGTGAAGGACCTCTTTAAGGGGAACTACAAACCACTGCTCAAGGAAATAAGAGAGGACATAAATAAATGGAAAACCATTCCACTCTCATGGATAGGAAGAATCAATGTTGTGAAAATGGCCATACTGCCCAAAGTAATTTATAGATTCAATGCTATCCCCATCAAGCTACCATTGATTTTCTTCACATAATTGAAAAAAAAAACTACTTTAAATTTCATATAGAACTAAAAAAGAGCCTGCATAGTCAGACAATCCTGAGCAAAAAGAACAAAGCTGGAGGCAACCCACTACCTGACTTCAAACTATACTACAAGGCTGCAGTAACCAAAGCAGCATGGTACTGGTACCAAAACAGACATATAGACCAATGGAACTGAACAGAGCCCTCAGAAGTAACACCACACATCTACAACCATCTGTTCTTTGACAAACCTTACAAAAACAAGCAATGGGGAAAGGATTTCCTATTTAAAAAATGGTGTTGGAAACTGGCCAGCCACATGCAGAAAACTGAAACTGGAGCCCTTCCTTACACCTTATACAAAAATTAACTCAAGATGGATTAAAGACTTAAACGTAAGACCTAAAACCATAAAAACTGTACAAGAAAACATGTTTTCATCAAAAGAAAGAGAACATACTCATGACAATTATAGTCCTCGTTTCTGCAACTGGTCACATGGTCATAGCTAGTATTGATGACTACTTTCTTCTACTACCCATTCTGTATTCCCTTTGCCTTCAGCAAACACCTCAGCAGGTCATGGCTCTTTTCCTGGTGGAGTGACACAAACCTTCATTCCTGAAAGGTCTGGGTCATTTGTAGTCTTGCCTGGATTGGACTATTGTAGTTTCCCATTGACCTTTATCACAAGGCATGGTAATACTAAGAGATGCCCTAATGGATCTCCTGTATTCCATGCATATGCTTCCTTACCTCCGTTGTGGAGAAGTAGACTGATTTCATCTTCATAGTCCTGGTCAATCACCCCAGATAACACTGTAACTCCTTTCTTAGCCTGTTGCCTTAAAGGTAAGAGGAGCCCAAAGTTTCCAGGTGGCAATCTTAACTTACAGCTTAACGGAATCATTGTTGTGTCTCCTGGTGGCAGCATTCTCCCTCTGGAACTAAGAACTCCAGGCCAGCAGAATGTAATGCCAGGAAACAGGAAGCAAAAATTTTGCTAGTAGATCACTGGGGATGATGGTGAGTGGTGTCACTTCCACTTCCACCCCTTGATTCCTGGAGCCGTAAGTCCTGGCTATGGGACAAACAGTGCTATATATGGGACGCCGATTCAGAGCATACACAATCTTCTGGAGAACTTTGCCCCAGCTCTGCAAAGTATTGTTACCTAGTTGGCATTGTATTTGTGACTTCTAAAGGCCATTCCATCATTTCATCAATTCAGCTGCTTCAGGATGACTGAGAACATGGTAAGACCAGTGAATTCCATGAGCATAAGCACACTGCCGCACTTTTTAAGCCATAAAATGAGTGCCTTGGTCAGAAGCAATGCTGTGTGGAATACCACGATGGTGGATAAGACATTCCATGAGTCCACGGATGGTAGTCTTGACATTGCGTGCAAGATAGGCAAACTCATATCCAGAGTAAGTGTCTATTCCAGTGAGGACAAACCTCTGTCCTTTCCATGATGGAAGAGGTCCAATATAATCCACCTGCCACCAGGTAGCTGGCTGATCACCCTGAAGAATGGTGCCATATAGAGGACTCAGTGTGGGTCTCTGCTGCTGGCAAATTTGGCACTCAGCAGTGGCCGTAGCCAGGTCAGCATTGGTGAGTGGAAGTCCATGTTGCTAAGCCCATGCATAAACTCCATCCCTGACCCCATGGCCACTTTGTTCATGGGCCCATTGGACAATGGCAGGGGTGGCTGGGGAAAGAGGCTGAGTGGTGTCCACAGAATGGGTCATCCTATCCACTTTATTATTAAAATCCTCCTCTGCTGAGGTCACCCGTTGGTGAGCACTCACATAGGATACAAACGTCTTCAGGTTTTTACCACTCGGAGAGGTCCATCTACACACCTCTTCCGCAAACTTCTTTGTCACCAATTTTCCAATCGTGCTTCTTCCAAGTCCCTGACTATCCAGCCAAACCATTGGCTATAGCCCATAAATCAGTTTACAATTGCACATCTGGCCATTTCTCCTTCCATGCAAAGTGCACAACCAGGTGCACTGCTAGAAGTTCTGCCCACTGGGAAGATTTCCCTTCACTGCTGCCCTTCAGGGATGTCCTAGAAAGGGGCTGTAGTGCTGCAGCTGTCCACTTTCAGGTGGTGCCTGCATATCGTGCAGAACCATCTGTGAACCAGGCCCTAGTCTTCTCTTCCTCTGTCAACTGATCATAGGGAACTCCCCATGAGGCCATCCATGCTGGCTGCGGGAGAGAAGGCAGGGTGGCAGGAGTGGAGACGTATCACGGATATACCACTTCCATCTGATGATGGAATGCTGCTGTGCATGACCCACTTTATGGTTAGATGAGTCAGAAAGCACCCAGTTCACGATAGGCAGTTCAGGTTGCATGGTGACTTGATGACCCATAGTCAAACATTCAGTTTCCACTAAAGCCCAGTAACAGGCCAAGAGCTGTCTCAAAAGGAGAGTACTTACCTGCAGAAGATGTCATGGCCTTGCTCCAAAATCCTGGAGGCCTCTGCTGTGATTCACCCATGGGGGCCTGCCAAAGGCTCAAACAGCATCCTGTTTGCCACTGACACCTCAAAGACCATTGGATATGCTGGGTCATATGGCCCAAGTAAGTGGCAGAGCAGCTTGCACAGCAGCCTGGACCTGTTGCAGAGCCTTTTTCTGTTCTGGACCCCACTCAAAACAGGCAGCCTTTCAGTTCACTTGATAAATGGGCTGGAGTAACACACCCAAATGAGGAATGTGTTACCACTAAAATCTAAATAGACCCACTAGGCGTTGTGCCTCTTTCTTGCTTGTATGAGGGTCCAAATGCAGCAACATATCTCTCACCTTAGAAGGAATAGTTTGACAGGCCCCACACCACTGGACCCCTAGAAATTTTACTGAGGTAGAAGTCCCTGAATTTTAGTCAGATCTATTTCTCATCCTCTGGCATGTAAATGTCTCACCAATAAGTCCAGTGTGTTTGCTACTTCTTGATCATTGGAACCAGTCAATATAATGTCATCAATATGATGGACCAGTGTGATATTTTGAGGAAGTGAAAAGCTATCAAGGTCTTTCCAAATAAGATTATTACACAAAGCTGGAGAGTTTATATGCCCCTGAGGTAGGACAGTAAAGGTATATTGGTGGCCTTCTCAGCTGAAGGCAAATTGCTTCTGGTGGGCCTTATGAACAGGAATGAAGAAAAAGACATTTACCATGTCCATGGCTGTACACCAGGTACCAGGAGATGTGTTAATGTGCTGAAGCAATGAAACCACATCTGGTACAGCAGCTGCAATTGGAGTCACCATTTGGTTAAGCTTACGATAATCCACTGTCATTCTCCAAGATCCATCTGTCTTCTGCACAGGCCAAATGGGAGAGTTGAACGGGATGTGGTGGGAATCACTACCCCTGTGTCTTTCAAGTTTTTGATGGTGGCACTAATCTCCAAAGTCCCTCCAGGGGTGTGATACTGTTTTTCATTTACTATTTTTCTAGGTAGAGGCAGCTCTAATGGCTTCCATTTGGCCTTCCCACCATAATAGTCCTCACCCTACCAGTCAGGGAGCCAGTGTGGGGGTTCTGCCAGCTGCTAAGTATGTCTATGCCAATTATGCATTCTGATACTGGGGAAATGACCACAGGATGAGTCCAGGGACCCACTGGACCCAATGTAAGTTGGACCTGAGCGAAAAATTCCATGAATTACCTGACCTTCATAAGCCCCTACTTTAACTGGAGGAACAAAATGACATTTTGGCTCCCTTGGAATCAATATCTGCTCAGAGCCAGTGTCTGGTAGTCCCCAAAATGTCTAATCATTTCCCTTTCTCCAATGCATGGTTACCCTGGTAAAAGGCCAGAGGTCTTCTTGGGTAAGGATGGGAGAAAGATTCACTGCATAAATTGTTGGTAGTGTAGTGGGGTCCTTCCTCAAGGGGACCCAGCCTCCCTTCACTCAAGGGGTTCTGGGTTTGCAAACTGGCTCAACTCTGGACATTGATTGAGGGGCCGTGATTCTCTGTTTTTAAAGCTCAAATTAGTCTTTTGTCCATTCGACCTAGAAGTTTTCTGCTTTTATAAATTAAGTGGGAATGCAGTAGGTTTCCTAACAATTTCAGTTCTAGGAACACCATGATTAATTAGCTAATGCCAGAGCTCTACATGAGTCAGACTATTCTGATTGTTGCTTTGCCTCTGCTGTCCATTATAGTAGCTACGTCCACCTTGCTTGTGATGGTTGAGTGCCGCCACTTGGCCCCTGTCACCTCAGGATCCAATTATTCCCACCGTATTTAAATTTCGTGGTTGGGTGACTGCGGTTCCCACTGTTGGATCTGAAATAAAGAGAAGAGCAATTACGGGGCTCTTCAAAGATGTAGGTTCTGCCCTCACAAACCTATTTTGCAAGGCATTGATCAAGAGTATATCTTCTGGACCCTCCCAGCTGGGATAAGTAGGTCTAAAGTGACTAATCCACTCCACTACCCCAATCCTCCTAAGCCTTTGGATCCCTTCCTCTACATTAAACCAAGGTAGATCAGCCATTTCCAGCTTACTCACAGTGGACTATCTTCTAATCCATATTTCAGGTAACCAAACACATAAACTATTAGCAAATAAACTATTAAACCTTTTTGAACTCCCCGAGCTGCAATATTAAATAGAGAGTCCCTACTTAGTGGGCCCAAGTCAATAAATTCAGCCTGATCCAGCTCTATATTTTTTACACTATTATCCCACACCCTTAATATCCATTCCCATTCCTGTTCTCCAGACTTCTGTTTACATAAATTAGAAAACTCAGGCAGTTTTTTTTTTTTTTTTTTTAGTGTAGCGCACCTCCGCATGGGTCACACTCTCAACCTCACCTCCTAGGGGCCTGCTGGAATTGTAGTCTAGTTATAGGTCTAGAAGCAAACAAAGGTGTTGGGGATGGCTCCTGAGGAGCATCAACAGTATTGTGTGGGACAACTGCCTCAGAGGAAGCCATCACTGTTGCCTCAGGCAATGCAGGGTTTATCTCCTCAGACAGAGATGGAAAGGCTGATGGCGGCATGGGTCAGGGAGAGGATGTTGCCACTACTGAGGATGGTGAAGCTATTTCTTCTGGCAAAAAAGGTTAATCAGAGTTTACAAACTCAGTGTACCTAGCTTCATCAGGGTCCTCCCACATGTCCCTATTCCAAGTTGCAGAGTATCATTCTTTTCCAATCAATGCCCTCACTTTAACAGTAGACACCTGGAGAGGCTGTGCATGCATCTTTTGTTGCAGGTCAGCCACTCACATGATAAGAGCTTCTGTCTGTTTTTCCATAATTTCAGCTCTTTCTCTACAGGAGATAAGACTATCACTGAGGGCAATCTTAGCAGATTTGAAGCTTCTGAAGCTGGAAGACAGAGTCCCTGAGTTCATCATTTCTTTCATCAGTGTCCACTGAACTTAGGAGCAACCAACGAGCTTCATTATGTTCCTTGGTTCTCCACATATGGTCAATGGTATTATGTATAGTCACTAAACTCCTTGCCTCTCATAAGCAATGAATCAGGAATGTCAAATGCATTTATTTTGCGTAACTCTCGAAAGAGTTCACACCAAGGACTATCAATGTTCTCCATACTATTAGAAGTAGGGTCCTTAGCATTTTTGGGGGGAGTATAATCATATTAAGCAGCCAACTCCAGAAACCCCAGAACCAATGAAAGAACTCCATCCTTCATATTCTGTTCCTCTAGCACCACTCCTGGTACCAAAGTCTGTATTAGTCAGGGTTCTCCAGAGAGACAGAACTAATGCCATATATATATATATGGCATATATATATATATAATATATATGTATATAATGTATGGATCAATACTTTTTATCTTTCCATCCAGTCAAGTTGACACTCAGTATTAACCATCACAATTATCAAGCATCAGAAGTCATACAGCATTACTTCCACCACATTCCATTGATTACAATAAAGTCACCGTCCCCCTCAGATTAAAGAAAGGAATTAAACTATACCTTTTCCTAAGAAAGTGTCAAGGTTCAAGAATAGCACATGGCATTATTTTGGACCTCTTTGGAAAATACAGTGAGTCACAGGTATTTCCAAATATGGACAGCTAGATATAGATGTTTGAATGTATTGAATATATGACTCTATTGAATGTTTATGTATATTACACACACACACACATACACACACACACACACACACACACACGCAGCAATGTTTCCCAAACTATAGTCTGTGGACCCTTTCCAGTAACAAATCTGAGGGCCAGCTAAAATTGCTTGACATGCTACCCACCCTCAGTGATAGTTTTCCTTAACTGAATTTCATTTTCCCTAAATTGCAACAGATTCTAGCCCCACTCCATCTTCCAGAAGGTCTTTGATTGTGATGCCGTAAGAATTGTTCTCAAGTGACCCCGAAAGCTCAAGCTGAGCTTCCTGAATCATGGGATCAAGCTCCCCTCTTTTAGGAGGACTCTAAATGGGATTAGTCCCCATTCTTCTCCCCATGGTAGGGGCTGCACCCAGATTCAGCTGTCCACAGAATCAACGGTTTCTCTCTCCCAACAAGAGGAGGTGTAAGTAATTTCTCCAAAGTCTCAAAGTCCCCAGGTACTGGTCACCCTTCATTATTAGACAACTCCTATTAAATAATGAGTGCCCTAATGCTATCCCTCCCCCCTCCCCCCACCCCACGATAGGCCCTGGTGTGTGATGTTCCCCTTCCTGTGTCCATGTGTTCTCATTGTTCATTTCCCACCTATGAGTGAGAACATGCAGTGTTTGGTTTTTTGTCCTTGAGATAGTTTGCTGAGAATGATGGTTTCCAGGAGATATACCTAATGTTAAATGACGAGTTAATGGGTGCAGCACACCAACATGGCACATGTATACATATGTAACTAACCTGCACATTGTGCACATGTACCCAAAAACTTAAAGTATAAAAAAAAGAAAAAAATTAAATAATGAGTGCCCAAGTCTGAACTGCTTGCTTTCTAAGCAGTTGGTGTGTCCTCGTCACAATTGATCTCAACCTTAGAGATCACTAGGAAAAAATATCCCTGCCCCAGAACACAGACTCACACTAGACATAGCCCCACATCTAGTAACCCTAAATCAGGCCACCCTTTGCTCAGATTACCATATTTCCTTTCTCTAAGTCCTTTTGAATACCCATTTATTTTGATAATAAAGAATTGTACATATTGAGGTTTATCATTTTTGACATTATTTCTATGCAAAGGACATATATAAGAAAACTAAAACTATTCACTTAAAGATCCTGGGTATAAAACTGAAAAATGTTGGCGTACTGGTTTGTCATCTCAGCCACCTTGACAATCTTGCAGTCACATTATGCTTAGATGTCTCTTTAATAAGTGAATTGATTATTTGCTGCAAAATTATTGGTCTTTATATTAGAATTCTTTGCTTGTAGGTGCCTCAAATTTGACGTGTTGACATGTCTAAACATCAGAAATCACAAATTGGCTGCTCACAGGACTCATGCGACTTGCAGTCATGTTTCTGTGGCCTGTATATTTTGAATTAATAGCTAAGATATAAAAATAGAATGATAGCTTTAAAAATTGGATTTCTAGCTTCACTTGAAAAATCATCAGAGCTGGCATCACAAGGCCCATGTTGCTTCTGCCAATAATCAGCCGATGGTAAGTGGTAACCGTTTTCTTTCTACTCAGCCAGTGGCTAATCTGCTTTACTTTTATTTTACATAACCTCCTTGGTCCCAAAGGGCATTAAGTCTGGGACACTTAATAAATTTTATATCTCAAATATTCAGCTGATTGAATGATGAGTAGTAATGGGGCACATGTTAAAATTGGCACATCTATCGAAATATAGGGGAGCAATTGGAACAATCAAGAGAGCTACTCAATGTACGATCACCCAGGAGTAATAGGAGAGTTATTTCATGGTAATTCATTTGTCTACCCAAATACATGGCTAGTATTGGAAAGGGAAATAAAGAAACATCTGAGCAGCCTAAAGATATGGCATAAAATTCACACACTAGAACTCATGCACTTAACTCAAGGGTGAGTACCTTAAACCCTCATTCAACACCCATTTGTTCTTTAGATTATGCAAGTAGAAAGCTTAGAAAGAACAACAAAGATTTCACAAATAATCCCTAATCCTGTCACACAGAATACTGTTTTCTTTGTTTTATATTAATTTTTATTTGTTATGGGTATATAATAGGTGTATATATACATTTTTATGGGGTACATGAGATATTTTGATACAGGCATGCAATGCATAATAGACACATCAGGGAAAATGGGGTATCCATCCCCTCAAGCATTTACCCATTGTGCTACAAACAATCCAATTATACTCTTTAGTTATTTTTCAATGTACAATTAAATTATTATCAACTATAGTCACCCTGTTGTGCTATCAAATTCTAGGTCTTATTCATTCTTTCTATTTTTTTTGGTACCCATTAACCATCCATATGCTACCCCAAACTCCCAGTACCCTTCCCAGCCTCATAACCGTCCTACTCTCTACCTCTATGAGTGCAATTGACTTGATTCTTAGGTCCCACAAACAAGTGAGAACAAGTGAAGTTTGTCTCTCTGTGCCTGCCTTATTTCACTTAACATAATGATCTCCAGTTTCATCATGTTGTTGCAAATGACAGAATCTCATTATTTTTTATGGCTGAATAGTACCCCATTGTGTATCTGTACCACATTTTCTTTATCCATTCATCTGCTGATGGACACTCAGTTTGCTTCCAAATCTTGGTATTGTGAACAGTGTGGCAACAAACATGGGAGTGCAGAGATCTCTTTGATATTCTGATTTCCTTTCTTTTGGGTACATATCCAGTAGTGGGATTGCTGGGTTTTGTGGTAGCTCTATTTTTAGTTTATGGAGGAAACCGCTCCAAACTGCTCTTCACAGTGGTTGTACTAATTTTCATTTCCACCAACAATGTACAAGGGTTCCCTTTCTCCACATCCTCAACAAAATGTGTTATTGCCTGTCTTTTGGATAAAAGCCATTTTAACTGGGCTGAGACAATACTTCATTGTAATTTTGATTTACATTTTTCTGATGATCAGTGATGTTAAGCATCCCTTCATATGCCTGCTTGCCATTTGTATGTCTTCTTTTGAGAAATGTCTAGTCAGGTCTTTTGTCCATTTTAATTGGTTTATTAGATTTTCCTTTGGAGTTGTTTGAGCTCCTTATATATTCTTATTATTAATCTCTTGTCATAAGGTTAGTTTGCATATATTTTCTCCCATTCTGTGGGTTGTCTCTTCTACTTGGTTGATTGTTTCCTTTGCTGTGCAGAAGCTTTTTAACTTGATGTGATCCCATTTGTCCATTTCTGCATTGGTTGCCTGCGCTTGTGGGATATTATTCAAGAAATCTTTGCCCAGGTCAATGTCCTGGAGAGCTTCCCCAATGTTTTTTTGCATCATTTTCATAGTTTGAAGTCTTAGATTTAAGTCTTTAATCCATTTTGATTTGATTTTTGTATATGGCAACATACAGGGGTCTAGTTTCATTTTTCTGCATATGGATATTCAGTTTTCCTAGCACCATTTATTGAAGAAATCTTTTCTCTCAAAGCTAGGCCAAATAAACAATAATATATACATATATGGTATTTCACCTCAGCAAACTCATTTTCAACAAAGATGCCAAGAACATACAATTGGCATCTTTGTTGAAAATGAGTTCACCATAGATGTGTGGATTTGTTTCTGAGTTCCACTATTCTGTTTCATTGGTCTATGTGTCTGTTTTTATACCAGTACAATGCTGTTTTTGTTACTATAGGTCTGTAGCATAATTTTGGAATACTGTTTATAGTATTTTCAAAAATAACATTGGTACTATGTTGTATACATACATATATGTAGTACAGATCATCTTTTATAAAATCTCTTTGTCATTAATGCATCTTAATTTTCCCCATGTTATTACATTTTCTTTTACATGGTTTTTAATATCTGTAATATTCTACCATAAACATATATCACTGTTTATTTGACCTAGCTTTTTAGAATTTTTAGTATTAAAATTATTTAATCAACATCATTGTTGATGAATTTTCCCTCGGTACCCATATTATTTTCTTAGTGTAATGCATGATTATAAATACTTAGTATAAAATACTTTGGAAAGTGGATTACTGGTTCAAATAATACTTCTTAAAATATATCAATTTATATTCCTGTCAACACTATATGTGAATTACCATTGTCCCAAGAACTACCTTCCCAAAACTGGATATTATCATTTGGATTTCAGGCATAGAAATTAAAAAAAAAGACAGAAAACAATAAACAAGAAACTAAAACCAACTAAAACTACAATGGGGAGACATATTAGAGAAAACAGCCTTATAGTCCTCAGTAGCTCCTGAAATCATCCCTGGGTACTATGCAGTAATGAATATTCATAAAAATGGCCATGAGTCATCAAGTAAAGGTTAATTCATGCTCAAATAACTTGGCTTCAAAAGTATACATTGTTAGTGAATTGTATTCACTATTTTGTATTCACTATATTGTAGCCTCGTATAACCCTTTAGAAAAATAATTCTGGAATATACCTGGAGCCTTAAAATATTATACCATTTGACTCTATAATTTCACTTTTGGAACTCTATGTTAAAATAAGTAATTCTTATACCAAAAAAAGGACCAGTGTACCTTAATGTTTACCAATGTATTATTCATACTAGCAATAAAATAAAATGAAGCATGAAACTAAATATACAATGAAAATTGAATACTTGTAGAAATTATGGTAAGTCTACCTCCAAGCTGTGATAAACAGCCATTATGATAATATTTATTAATAACTTATAATAACTTACAAAATACTTATACAAAACTGTGCAAACAGTATATTCATAGCTATGTAAAATAAGTTACATGCAAAGAAATAGGCTAGAAAGAAATGCATTAAAATATGTAAAATATTAGCAACCGCTAATCATCTTTGAATGTTGGAATGATAGATGATTGTCTTCCTTTTATTTTTCTGTCTGTGTTTCAAATTTTCCATAATGATAATATTTTATTTTTATAACAAACAGAACCATAAACACTTATTTTTAAGTCTTCCTTTAACAAAATTTAGATAAGTATCCCAACTCTTACACAAAGGTTGGTTTTTAAACATTTAAGCTAATTAATGTGTTCACGTGCTAAGTTTCATTCATCTGAAGAAATCCTCATCCAAAATTCAACATGTTATTCACCATGATAATGGACAAATTTGACATTATTGCATATGAAATATTTCTAAATTCTACCTGCCTTACTGTATAGACTAGAAGGTTGATAGCATTAACAATAAGTATGATGATTTTTTGAGAACCTATATATGTATCATTTATCGATTACTATGATAATGCTACATTATGAAGGACCACAAGAACTTATTAGCAAACTAATGAATGCGTATTAAGTTCATGGGTCTGTGGGTCAGAAATTTAGGCTGACGTGGCTGGGAACTTCTGCTACTGGATGAGCTTGCCCACGTCTCTAATAATGAGTGTCATGTTCCATCATAGCTGGGTAGATTGTAGCTACCTGGGTTTTTCCCATGTCTCATTCTCCAGCAGACTACCTGGTCATGTGGCCACATTCTCATGGTGATGTCAGAGGGAAGAGTGCCAGCAGAAGTACTCAGCTTAGGTCACATCTTCTATCATCCCCTTGTCCAAAGTAAGTCATATGATCAAACCCTGAGCCAGAAGTGAGGAGACATTCCAATTATACAGTAATGGGTGTAGCTACAGGCAGTATGACAGATTTGGCCATTAATGTAATCAATATTCCACCATATTGAAAACATTTTCAGTTTTCTCTATTTTTAGATGCTATTCTTGGTTCCTGATCTGGTGTTGCCATCAACATGCTAATTGTTCCTGTACACTCGCAAACTCATTAAACCTGAGAAAGATGGCAACTCTGATTCTTCTTCCTAACTTCAGACTGTAGGGACAAACCAAAATTAAATAAATAAATAAATAAATAAATAAATAAATAAATAAATAAATAACTATTGTATCCAAATAGAAAAACCTTATGGAAAAAAAGCATCTATTGGGTTGCAGCTGGACAAATTTGATATAGCTGGAGAAAATTTCTCTTGGCCTTGGCTGACATGTATCCATTTCAGAACCAAAAATTGAAAAGAGCATCTGGTATTTTATAACGAGTCTTTGTTATGGTTTATTTTTAAGCTTGAATTTTATCATCCAACACAAAGTTAATTTCATACAAAACTGATTCCATGAGAGCATCAGGATTGATAAATGCTCATTGAGTAACTGAATGCTGGATTTAATCAATTGATATTTGAATTATGTGCTACAACAAATTAATAGTTGAAATCTCTCTGCTGTCTAATTCATCCTCATAGAAATAGACCAGATATATGTTTCCATTTCTTCCCAACACAGAGAAATTTTTGTTATAAACAGACAGAAGTTTTTAAAAAAGGATATCAGCTATTCTACTCACAAATGTATGTCTGATCTGGGATGTTTTACTAAAACAATAAGTTTGAGGAGAATATTAGGTGAGGAAACTCAGTAGACAAAAAGTAGAAAGCTGGTTTAAGCAGAAGGGAACACATCTATTCTCCTTCTTTAATTACCCGTTGAGATAAGAAAATTATTCATTAGAATTAGGAGATACACATTCATATACTTTGTTTCATCACTAAAAGTGAAGCTATTCCTTAAATCATTTTGAACCTTATTATGTGACTGAGACAGAATTGATGTATAACAGCATTATAAAGTTATTTGTACATTATTAATGTAAAATTATATTATAAAAAGTCATGAAGTATTAATACACGCTACAATGAAGATAAACCGTGAAAACATTATGTTAAGTAAACCAGCCACAAAATATCATGTGTTGTATGATTCTATTCCTAAGAAATATCTAAATCTCTGGCTAAACTACAGAGATAAAAGGATTGGGAGTTCCCTGAGGCTGGGATGGTGTAGGGATGGGGGATGACTGCTAATGCATGTGTGTTTCTTTGGGGGAGTTTGAGATGTTCTAAATTAGATTGTGGTGATGTTTGCACAACCCTGTGAATATACTAAAAGTCACTGAGCTGTACATTTTGAACAGGGGAATTTTATGGTATGTGAAATTATGTTGATTAAGTTGTAAAAAAATGTATGGTTAAAAATCTGGCAGCAATGCTTAGAGAAATGGCAAGCATTATGAAGAATATTGGATGCAAAAGAAATATATCTTAATCATTAAATTGTTTAAAATTAATTGGAACTCTTACTAAAATTATATAAATAATTCAAAAGGAATTATAATATCACTTAGATTTAAGTGAACTAAGAATCATTTTCATCATTACTGTAACAAAAATAAAACACATAGGAACATATGAGAGTTCCCTATTGAGTTTAAGGAAGGCAAACAATGAGGAAAAAGAGGAAAGTGGAAGATCATAGAAATATAATGAAGAGACAGAAGTAAATTCCAGGGAAGGAAATGAAGGGATTTGAAAAGAAAAGATCAAATAAAAGTGGAAAGAGGTCTCAGGAAAATGATGAGTTCTACTTCAGGATTCTGGTTTCTGTGAACGTTAGCTGCTGATTAGGGACAGATAAGACATGGTTCCCTTCCAAGTTGAATTATTACAGCATAGCTTCTCATTTTCTTTAAAACGTTTTTACTGACAGATCCATGCGTGCCTATATTCACAAAATATTTGTGATACAAATATAAAAGACATACTTAATTTCCATAGCACCATTGCCCTCTCTAAATAAGTGGGACTTGATCAAATTATGCATCTGTAGACCTACGGAACACAATTAGCTAGGGAAGATCTTAGAAAGGGTAGCAAATTTATAGATCTTCTCAAAGTGTAGATTTGTTTATCTATACTTTATTATTTAACTTTTCTTCAAGGTTCTCCTGTCTTTGTGATTCTCTAAGACAACTTATATGCTTTAAGAGTCAATAAGGGGCCAGGTGTGGTGGCTCATGCCTGTAGTTCCAGCACTTTGGGAAGCCGAGGTGGGGTGGATCACTTGGGGTTGGGAGTTCCAGACCATCCTGGCCAACATGGTGAAACCCCATCTCTAAAAATACAAAAAAAAAAAAAAATTAGCCAGGAGTGGTGGCAGATGCCTGTAATCCCAGCTACTTGGGAGGTTGAGGCAGGAGAGTCACTTGAACCCAGGAGGCGGAGGTTGTAGTGAGCCTGTATCGTGCTACTGCACTGCAGCCTGGGTGACAGAGCAAGACCCCATCTCAAAAAACAAACAAACAATAACAATAAAAAGAGTCAATATGGGTGCTCACATGCCTGATTATAGCAAGCCATACCACCAGCATAGACATTGATCTCCAAAACCAAAAAGCAGCATTACAGACAGCTCCCTCTCAGGATCTGCTTCAGTTAGTCTTAGGACTCTCAAAGATTCTGGAATAAGAATCGATCTATATCACATATCCCAATCACTTTTGTTGAAATCACATGCCCTTGTCACACACAACATTCATATTGAATTACTTATTTCTTCTCTGTCAAGCAACAGCTTAACCTTGGATTGACTTCTTAGCTTACAAGCTACGCAAAGTTATCATGCGATTGAAAAAAAGCTAAAGTGTGTTTGAGGAAAGCAGACAAGAAAGGCCACATAGTTCAATCAGAGTCAAAGACACCAAATGGGCCGGGCGCGGTGGCTCACGCTTGTAATCCCAGCACTTTGGGAGGCCGAGGCGGGCGGATCACGAGGTCAGGAGATCGAGACCACGGTGAAACCCCGTCTCTACTAAAAATACAAAAAATTAGCCGGGCGTGGTGGCGGGCGCCTGTAGTCCCAGCTACTCGGAGAGGCTGAGGCAGGAGAATGGCGTGAACTCGGGAGGCGGAGCTTGCAGTGAGCCGAGATTGCGCCACTGCACTCCAAAAAAAAAAAAAAAAAAAAAAAAAAAAAAAAAAAAAGACACCAAATGACAGTTCATCGTTTATATTGCCCAAGGTGAAACTTCACAACTGTAGTCATCCTTCAGTGTTCCGAGCTTCAGAATGTGTTTTTAAAAAACAAAATAATGTCAAGTTAAAGATTAGATATTTAAAGTACATTTATGAGCATTTGGTAACAGCGACAAATCAATCCAATAACGTTTTGTGCTTGTTTGAGGCATTTTGAGTGCTCTACATCACGAAGAAGGGCTAAGGTTGGTGTGGGTAGTGGTTACACAAGCTAGCTTGTTTATTCTGGAAAGTTCTTAGACACAAAGTGAGCCCAATCTTTCGGTATTTGCACTGTTTGCCCTGTTAGTGCTTCTTCCTGCTTTTTCTACTCTTGGGATGGTCTATTTCCAGATGCAATTTGATCACTTTGGGGAATATTCTTATCTTGCTTCTTTATTGCCAGAAGATAAGCGTTTTTTTTAATCACCATATTGCCTCATTTAAAAAATAGTAACAGTTATGTGTTGATGTTTAATGGTAAGAAGCGGTGGCAAACATTCAATTGCTAACATACAATAAACGGAAGAGGCAAACTCAGTAGTGAAGTTACATAACCATTCAAATTAATTTCTTCTTACTTTACAGAGTATAAGATTCCAATTGGATGCAGTTAGACAGCGAATCTTTATTGCATCTAACCAAATATGTTTATGTTATTGAGATGCTCTGGAGTGAGACTCTCTGAAATACAGGACAACAGAAATATGCTAGAAATACACCATTTAGGCTCTGGGAAAAAAATCTATGAAATTTACATTGCATGGCTTTATTTATGTAAAACATAAACCTAAACACTCATTAGAAAGTTAAGCATGGCTTTAGAAGGTAGCATTACTAAACTGTGGTAGGGACAAAGAAAAAGAAAAATAAATTTCAAACAAAATAACAAAGAAAAAAATATCAAAATTTAGATATAGATGAGATAAAAAGAAAACATTGTCAGAGTTATAGTAAAAAGAGTCACTAAAAATGTCAAGACATTTTGGAGATAAATGGATTTACTAACAAAAAGCCTTTCAAATAGCATTGGTGCAGAATTTTAGAAATGAACAGAAAAAAACTGGAAATCGTAGAAAAGATAAGTAAAAAATTGTTCTTACATAGGGAGAGATACACAAAAAGAGAACTTGTAAATTGTATCATCTTATTTCAAATCATTTCTAGATTAGGCAGGATATAAGCAATCAGTAATTAATTAGGATATATTCTGAAATGAGCTGTCTATTACTTAGATGCTTGATTGATTAAATCAGTATTTTTAGAAGCGATGTTAGAGAAAATGGCTATTTTAGATTATTATAAGAAGAAAAATATTTATTGAAAATATAACGCTGGAATTATTTTTATAGTTATGATGCAAGTAAACCCAGGAAAAATATATTAAAAGGCAAATAATATATTATTTGTACTATATATCATACTTTATATGATATAGTATACAATAATATATATTTTTACATATAACTTTTACTTGGATAACATTTCACTACAATTTCAATTTTTTAAAATGACAATATGACAAGAATCTAGATATTTTAAATTTAGAAGTAAATCTTGGATCTAAAACCAACTTTTAAAAATTCAGATGGAAAAGCAGCTACCAGCCCAGCTACCTGAGGTATCTGCCAAGAAGCCAGGTGCTTTGTGGGAATCTCTTCCATAGCTTAGCATCTGGGTTTTCTAAGTTGTTACCAAGGAAGGAAAAAGGAAAAAATCTACCACAGTGTGTAGTGCTGAGGTTACTGGCCTCTTCAGAACAATAATATGAAAATGTTTTCTTTTCAACAATGAGACTTACAAAATGGGAATAGAAATCCAAAAGTAACAAAATACTGTATTCTCTAAAATGTCTTTTCTGCATTATTTTTAATTTATGTTAAGACTGTATTAGCTTCAGAGTGTTTATCTATGTCCCCAAGAGAGGATTAGCTGGGAACATTCTTTGAGATAAACTAAAAGAACTATTTGGTTCTGGCACTGTTAAATTTTTCTGATGTGCAGGTGTTTGTAGTATTTGTACAGTTGCCTGATTGGTTTTCATCCAGGTAAATCCACAGAGAATAAGGTTTATCGTTTGAGGATAGAGAGGTGCAGAGGCTATTACAGAATATAGTGAAAACCTGCCACTAGCCACTTCCATGCTATTTTCTAAAGCGTTTCATGTTCTGACTTGGAGAATATAAGCAAGACTTCATTTCATTGAATGTTTCTTACTGATCTTTGCTGAATCACATGCATCTTACTTTTTCCCAATGTCTTTTATGATCCACTCTGTATTCCTAACTCTTCATCAGTATTACAAAGTGAGAATTTATGTTGTTACAAAATAATAAAATATATTAAATAGCTTGTTATTTTTGGATATGCTTTACAATAGTTATGGAAAAAGAGTTCATACATTTACTCAATTGTTCCATCAACAAAATTTTATGAAGCCTCTGAAATTTTCCAGGCAATGTGCTGGGTGCAGGAGATAGAAGAGTGATCAAAACAGAAATGATCTCTGCCTTCATGTAGTTTATGGTTCATAAAGAGAGGCAGAAAAACTGGGTATCACATTGGAATTTTAACTACAGTACCAAAGTATATTAAATGCTGCATTTCACAGGCTGTATTAGATCACAAGCGGAATTAATAAATGATTTAGCCATATGTTGATGCTAAGTGGGGAGTATAAGACTAAAATTTCTTGAGCTCATACCACATGCCAGCCTCAGAATTGCATGATGACTAGGCTATGATTAATTTAGCCATTCTGTTAATGGACAATTTTTTTCCTAATTTCTTCCTATAACAAATGATGTTACAAAGAATATTCTTATACTATTGTTATACTTGTTTCTCTGTGCAAATATACAAGTGCACATACACAAGGAGTTTTCTAAGACACATCCACAGGAATGGAATTGCTTGGCATTACAGCATGAACATCTTCTAATTTACTACATATTGCCAAATCATTCTCCAAAATGCTTGTACCAACTTATACTTCCACCAACAACACAGAAGAGTTATATTAATCTGTGCCCACACTTCATATTGCAAGACTTAAATTCTGCCAATCTTATGAGTTTAAAATGTATGTAATTGTTGTTTTGATTTTCATTTTCCTGATGACTAATGAATAAAGCATCTCTTAATAAAAACATAAGCGATTCAGCCAAAGTTTCCTCACCCTTAAAAGCATTCATCCACAGTGAAAACCATGGTGTTGGAGATTGGAAAAAGCATTGCTGGAAGGGTTCCTTTAAATGATGTGATGCAATGTGTCCCTCAGACAAAAAAAAAAAAAAAAGTGAGCATTTGAGTGTGGCTGCCCCTTATCTTAGTTCTTCAGACACAATGAGCTGATGTCTAACTACAAACTAGAAAGCCAAATTGCAGAAACAGGCCAGCCAGCTGTTTCTATAACAGAATAAAGAAGAGTTGATTCTGTATTCAGATTGGTCTGTTCTTCTAGAATTTGTCCAGCAAAGTAAACTGAGACTGCAGTGCACCAGATGCACGCAGAAGGTGGGAGAGCTGGCCTGGAGCTGTTTTAAATTCTACCTTAGAGCACAATCTAGGAGGTTGACAGGAACCTAAAGGTATATTTCATGTGCTGTAGAAAAAGTAGGAGGAGCTAAAGTATGTGTGACTAGCAAGAGAGAAATGAATCTCCTATGTCACCGGAAGTACAAGGTTGTGACTAGGTGATGTGAATAAAATACTCATCTCAGGCACAAAATTTAAGGAGCACCAAAAAGCAAAAATTCAGTAACCAAGATAGTAAAATTTTAATGCACTATTTCAAAAAAAAAGTCATAATTAACGCCAAAGAATTTATGATGAACAAAATATTGTTTCTTTAAGACAGTACTCAACCCTGGACTTACATATCCCTGCCTCACTTTCCTCACCCTAATCCTGACTTTTCAGGGAATGTTCCTAGAGGAAGACCCTGAAAAATAAAAAAATTTAAAAAAAGAGCCCAAGAAAGAGTCCGCTTTAAGCCTCTTCCAGGCCCAGAAACCATGAAGTTCTCTTATCCCAGTACCAGCCAATGAAGACCACACTGCTGCCTTATCTTTCATCCTTCCTCCCTTCCCAGCACAATCATCAGCCTCATTTCTGTTGGGGTCAGGAGCCACAGCAGGTAGGTGAAGGAGAGGCGTGAGGGCTATCTGTAAGGAGAGCTGACGGTACCAAGTTGAGTCTGTGTTTTGTGCCTTAACATGATCATCACAGGTCCTTTTTATCATTTAAGAGATATGGATGCTGTCAAATTTTTTGTCCAGAAGCAAGAAAAAAATAATAAATCAAAGGGACAGTGGAAACAAGATGCTTTCTGCTGGTTCAGTGTACCAGTTACACAAGAAAGTAAATGTATACTTACAAATCGAGACACATGTTCTGCAGAAACTATAGCCTCTCTGCTTTAGATAGGGTGGTCAGGGAAATAGCTCTGGGCATCTCAGAAGAGACGAGGGAGTGCCAAGCAGCCCAAGAGTTGGTGGCACAGAGAAAAACCTAAGAAAATGCCCTGCAGCAGCAGGAAGTGTGTCTCCTTCTGAATCTGAAAGGCCAGACTCACTAGACGGTACCACTGGTGGTATCAGACAGAAAAGGGGAGCTAGGACCAGATCTGGTGGGCTAAGGCAAGGACTTTGGATTATTTTCTAAGTTTTATAAAGGTTCATTCAAGGGTTTTGAGGATCGTATTGGCATGGCCTGCTTTCACCAGTGATGTCCTAGAGGGTGCAATAAGTCAAGAAGAAGAATTAATATGCATAAAGAATGAAAAGGAAGAAGTAAATTGCTTCTATTCACAGACAATACAGAGTATCCTAAGGAATCCTCAATACAACTACTAAGGAGAACTAATCTATGAACTTCACAATGTGACAAAATTAAAAATCAATATTTAAAAATCCCTTTTATTTCTACACATTATTAGAAAAACATAATTGGATAATAAAATTTCCACAGCAATGTTACTTATAAAAAACCATAAAATATTTAAAAATAAAATTAACAAAAGATATGAAAGACCTCTACAATAAAAAACAGAGAGAAATTAAAGGAGGCCTATATAAATGCAATAATGCCATGTTCAAAGAGTAGAAGATTCAATAATGTTAACACATCAATTCTTCCTGAATTAATCCATAGATGCAGTACAATCCCAACAGGCATGTTTTTAAAGAAATTGATAAGTTAATTTTAAAATTGTTATAAAAAAGCAAAAGACCTAGAATAGCTATAACTATATTTAAAAAGAACAAACTTGAATGATTCACAATGCCTGATTTCCAAGTTACTTTTATAGTTACAGCATCCAGATAATATGATATTGACATAAGACAGACAGAAAATAAATTAAATAGACCCAAATATACACAGGCAGTTAATTTTTGACAAAGACGTAAGTTAAATGCAATGGGGAAAGGAAAATTGTTTCAACAAATGTTATTGGAATAACTGGATAACATGAATTTCAATCCTTATTTGACACCATATACACATATTAATTTGAAATGCATCATAGTCCTAAATATGAGAGCAAAAATTATAAAACTTCTAGAAGAAAACATTGTAAAACACTTTAGTAACCTTATGTTTGGCAAAGATTTCTTTAAAAAGACAAGTAGTAACATAAAATTAACATAAAATATTTACGTAAAAACATATTAACATAAAAATAGACACATGGACCTCATCAAAATTAAAATTCAACTGGAAAACATTACCTCATCAAAATTAGCTTAAAAACACTCCACAAAAATATAAATGGCAAGACATAGACTAGGAGAAAGTATTCTCAAATTATATATCTATAATCTTTACATGTAAGTAAAAAACTCTTGCACATAATTAACCAAACCACAAATGATCAATTACAAATGGACAAAAGAATTAGCATCCAACAGAAGATATATCAATGGTTAATACATGAAAAGTTCTCAGCATAATTAGTAATGATGGAAATGCAAACCAAAACCAGAAAGAGATTCCCTTTCCCATCACTAGAATGGCTACAATGAAAAGTGTTGACAACACCAAATGTTGAGGAGGATGCGGTAGATCTGCAATTCTCAGACATCACTGGTAGGGTGAAAATTTAAGAACTTTAGGACACATTTGAGAGGTTTTTAGTAAGTTGTATCTGTACCTACTCTATGAGTAGTTATACTTCCATATATTTTAGTAGTTATACTTCAATATATTTACCTAAGGGGAATAAAAACGCATTTCCTCACAAAGAATTGTACGTGGACGTTCACAGCAACATTAATCACATTATTCATAATACTCAAAGAGTGAAAACAATTCAAATGTCTATCACCAACAAAAGAGTAAACAAAATGTTTTATATTCATACAATTAAATATTATTCAGGAATTGAAAGTATAAGCTTTACACCTCTACACACACACACACACACACACACACACACACACAATAAAGGCTTCATTTGTTGTGGTTGAGTTCTGTTGCTTCTAGATGCCTACATAACCCTCAAGGCTTCAAAATAGCCTCTTCTAGAAAAAACGTTTAAAAATATTCACTCTTGGCATGCTCCAATTGTGGGAACACAGTTTATTCAGGGTAATAAACGGAATTCTATATCTTCTCTTCTTTTGTGCTTAAAGAAGTGTTTTAAAATGTTTCATTTATTTTAATGTGAGCTTAAAGGGGAGAAAAAGGTTATTAAAGTGTAATTATGATATAATACATCCTTCTATTTTTGTTATACTAGGAGAAGTGTTAATATAATGAATTACCTACCTTTAATTTTACAATAGATGTAGGCTACATTCATTTGCAACTTTTGTTTAAAGAATCTGAATTAGAGGAAAATGTTTGCTTACTTCTGTGAATTAAAAAATGAAACCAGGTTTAATAGAAATTAAAATAAGAAGAAATCAAAGAAAAATGATTTATCAAAACTTACTATTTACTTACAATAGGTTTAAGCCTTCACATTATATAAATTATATATATCAGTAAAGGGTCTTTCAGCTTCTCTCCAGGACCCTTGGCACATCTATAAATTTGAGTAAATCTTTCCAATCTCTTTTTTCTGGTGAATTCTTTCACTACAATTTAAATACTTATTGTAAGCAAGTAATATTTTATATAGTTATTATATTTCTTCATTTCAAGAGCACATGCATATCTTAACTCATTCTAGATGATCCCAAATTGTGGAATGTTACAGCTTGTGTTCTTGTGTAATTATGTACCATTAAAATAATAATAGCTTTCATTCATTCAGAACCTCCTATACCTGACACTGTGCTAAATATACCACATAGATTATCTCAACTAATCCGCACAACAGGCCTAGGAAGTAGGGACAATAATTAATCTCCATGTTGCAGATGAGAATTCAGAAGCTCAGAGAAATTAACAAACTTAACTGAAGTCTCGCTGTTAGGAAATACCAGAGCAGGATTTGAACTAAGTTCTTCATGATTTTACAGCCCGTAGTTTTAAAAGCCAGGCATACTGCTGCTTGGTTCTCTGAATTTAATACAGGTTATTATGCATAACTAATGTCATCCATGAAGGGCCTGACACCAGATGTCTTAGATAACACAAAGAGAAACTGTCCACAGCTTTACTGTGGCTCTTCCCATAGCCCTGGAGCTGTCTGGGTGAGTGGCACTAAGCAATGTAAATACTGAGATTGCCTCGTTGTAAACATAACATCATTAGGCTTCGGTGATACCCACTTTCTAGTTGTATTTTACCTTATACTTTGTTCATAAAGATCTCCTTACCAAATATATCAGATGGATTATGGATTTATTTCTTCTACCAAACTCCTGCTAAAAGAATAGTAAATGTGTTTCAAATTGTATTAATCTACCAGGGCAATAATAGGAGGAGAAGGATGCTTAGAAAATAGAATAGGAAAAAAATAATGATTTTAGAAAATTACCAAATATGAATCTTGATATAGAAAATTATATTTAGAATAAAAATTCAAGGACACCTCACAGAACATAAAACAAAAAGTCAAAAATATGGAAAATATAAAAGAAAAAGTAATAAACATTTCCAATATCTTTAGAGTAATATTTCTAGAGAGAGAACAGAGAAAATAAAGGGGAGAGAATTATCACATATAAAATCCAATAAACAATTTTAAAGGTAAAAGACATAAGCCCCTAAATTTGACTAGCTCACTAAGTACCCAAAAAAGCGAATAAAATAAAAAGATGAATCCAAATGATACCACCTTGAAATTTCAGAATTAGATGTTCTGTAAGAAAAGCTCCCAGAAGAAAGAAAGTAGTCTCCAAAGGAATAACAGAAGTCAAATAACATCAGACCCCTCAACAGCAATGCTGGATCCTAGAAGACAATGTAGTCAGGTCTTCAACATTCTAAGGAAAAAAATATTTTTCATCTAAAATTTTGTGTAATATATTGCTGAAATGTAAAGATGAAGATATTTGCAAGCATGCAAAGTATATAACATTAGTAGGATAACAGCATATGCTAAAATAAAGGAATACTATTATGATGTATATATATGTAAACAAATGTGTGTGTGTGTGTGTGTGTGTGCGTGTGTGTGTATTTGAAGATTATTTTTTGCTCTTCTAATGGACCATGGTGTCAATCCATGCTACTAGACGTCGCTCTTCATGTGGTCACTCA
This sequence comes from Hylobates moloch, assembly GCF_009828535.3. Classification (NCBI taxonomy): domain Eukaryota; kingdom Metazoa; phylum Chordata; class Mammalia; order Primates; family Hylobatidae; genus Hylobates; species Hylobates moloch. The sequence continues at coordinate 72,880,946 of NW_026652284.1, forward strand.
GGGAACTCAGATCAAAAAGGCCCTGCCACCTCCAGCAAGTACACAGAGGACACAGAGAGGGAACGAACTTGAGGCGCCACACGTGAGAGGTTTTTACAAGCCAGACCTGGAAGTGGCATATCACTTTGTACATTCCATTGGTCATAACTTAGCTTCATGGGAGATGAGAATTATAACCACATACCTAGAAAGAAGAGGAAATGGACTTCGGTAAACAAATAGCAGTCGTCTTTGCCAAACAAAGACCGGCAAATACACTTTCAATGATTGGTTCTTAGAAAATTACTGAAAGATACATTTCAGCAAAATGAGGGAGTAAAGCAAGAATGAGGACACACTATGGGATTTAAGACACAGAAGATGGAGAGTACAGTAATGAAGACAAACCGTAGAACCAGAGAACAGACGGACCATGTTGAAGCATGAGGAATAAGAGGTTTGTTAGTTAACCCAATCAGTGTGAGCTATTCCTACAAACTTGATGAAGAAGTGATTACCAATTCTTCAGAAATATGTTTCCCCTGCACTGGGAAATGTCAAAATAGGCAACTTTCTTTTCTCAATCTTCAGGGGGCTGTGTCATCCTTACTTGAAAGCGGATTCTTTGTGGTGCTCCCTATGCTGAGCTCTACCAGATGGGACTAGGCTCTTTCCTCTGCCTGTCCCCCCATGACACCCTAAAAATCTGAGAAAGTTGGTTTGGTTTACCAGCACCCTCAGAACATGAACTCTGCTCACCATATTAGGTTCCTACTTTAATTTACCTTTCATTTTGGCCTCTGATAATTCTTTGTTTTCTAGCCAGATCTTTGATGCACTTTCTTTACTTTTTTCTTTCTTATTTATCTGTTTATTTATTTAGAGACAAGGTCTTGTTCTGTTACCTAGCCTGGAGAGCAGTGATACAATCATAGCTCACCACAGCCTCAACCTGCCAGACGCAAGCGATTCTTCTACTTCAGCCTCCTGAGTAGCTGGGACCACAGGAGCACACCACAATGCCCAGCTAATTTTTTAAATATTCTTTAGAGACAGAGTCTCAGCATGTTGCCCAGAGTGGTCTTGACCTTCTGAGCTCAAGTGATTCTCTGGCCTTGGCCTCCCAAACTGCTGGAATTACAGGAGTGAGCCACGGCACTCAGCCTGGCCTGGGGCACTTTCAATAGCAGAGAGTCATTTTCAGCAGAAGAACTCTTCCTCCATCCTGTTCTCATGATAGTGAGTGAGTTGTCATGTGATCTGATGGTTTTATAAGGGGCTTTTCCTCCTTTTGCTCTTCACTTCTCCTTGCTGCTACAATGTGAAGAAGGACATGTTTGCTTCCACTTATATACCATGATTGTTAAGTTTCTTGAGGCCTCCCCAGCGATGCTGAACTGTCATTCAATTGTCAATTAAACCTCTTTCCTTTATGAATTACCCAGTCTTGGGTATGTCTCTATTAGCAGCATGAAAACGAAATAATACAAGATATTTCTCTTATTTTATTTGCTTTGAAACTAAAATAGGGGCTACCAATTTAGTAGGGTGATCAAAAAGAAAAGAAAAAAAACTTAGATATATGAAGCAGAGCTTAATATGTAACAGAACATGTGATATATGCAACAATGGCCTGGCACAGTGGATCATGCCTGTAATCCCAGCACTTTGGAAGGCCGAGACAGCCGAGCCAGGAGATCGAGACCATCCTGGCTAACACGGTAAAATCGCATCTCTACTAAAAATACAAAAAATTAGCTGGGCATGGTGGCAGGCGCCTGTAGTCCCAGCTACTTGGGAGGCTGAGGCAGGAGAATGGTGTGAACCTGGGAGGTGGAGCTTGCAGTGAGCCTAGATCGCACCACTGCACTCCAGCCTGGGCAGCAGAGCGAGACTCCCATCTCAAAAAAAAAAAAAAAAAAATACATGTAACAGCATATAACAGAAGCAAAAAGTAAGTCTTTGATGTTGTAAGCTACTGAGATTTTGAGCTGTTTATTATCACAATAGAACATAACAAAAATTGGTTAACAGAGAAATAATTTAAGTAAGGGAGTAATTAGAATAGTTTTATTATTTCCCCTTAGAACCCCTGTACTAGTCCAGTAATTTTTTTTTTTTTTTTTTTTGCTTAAGCGACTTTTATTCTTTGAAAATCAACACTCTCTCTATATAATCAAAACATTTTGTTAGGAAATACAAGTACAGTAGACTCTTCAACAATGTGGGAGTCAGGGCACTGATGCCCACACAGCAGAAAATTTGAGTATAAGTTTTGACTCCCCCAAAACTTAACTACTAATAGTCTTATTGTTGAACAAAATCCTTACCCATAACATAAACAACACGTTTTCTATGTTATATTTATTATATACTGTGTTCCCATAATAAAGTAAGCTTGATAAAAGAAAATGTTGTTAAGAAAATCATAAAGAAGAGAGAATACATTAACTACTTTCTCTCTATTTGCTAAGTGAAAGTGGATTAACACAAAAATCTTCATCTTCATCGTCTTCATGTTGAATAGACTGAGGAGGAGGAAAAGAATGGGTTGGGCTCGCTGTCTCAGGGATGGCAGAGGTAGAAGAAAAGCTATGTGTAAGTGGACCCACGCAGTTCAAACCTGTGTTGTTTAAGGGTCAACTGTAACTAGCTTGTTTCTTTTCACATTATTCTGTAAGCCAAAATATCATAAGCAATTGACTCAATGTAATTATAAACATATAATCATACTAAAAAACACAATATGTGGCATTTCCAACCAGGGCTATTGTTTGTATTGGATAATTTTCAATAAGCAGAGGGTTGCCTGAAATGCAATTTCCTAATTTAGTAAGTGATTGCATAAAATACTCACAAATATCTTTGCTTTTTGGTTCTTTTTAATTTTAAAAGCAATGGAATAAAACATCAATGGAGAAAATAATATATGGGTAAGTTGACCAAAAACTTCATCTGAAGTCATAAAAACTCTATTAAAACTACCTATCATTGTAGATAAAAGTGATTTCCATTATATTTATAAAGATCTGTCAAACTTTTCTCATAAAAACAATACCTTATAAATAAATATTCAAACCTCTGAATTTTAAGATTCAATTTAGACATATGTTATGAGTTGGATTCTTACCATTGGAATTTCTCAAGTCACACATACACTATGTTATATTGACTAAAATTTCTCACTGCCAAATCCTCAAAATACAAAATCTTGATATAAGTTCAAATCCCTTCCTTAGAAAAGGTTAGGAAATTAAATATTATTTTATTAAATATGCCAGTTAACTGAATTACACTTTACCTGTAAATTAATAATTGAGAAAAAGAATGCATTATAATTCTTAACACCAACACTGCTTGTATTTTATTATTCGTGAAGTCTCTGTTTATTTTCTTAACATGGAGATATCATCAATACTAATTACAATATGGCTATGTATACACAGGGTGTACAGAAAATTATACTAAAAACCCAATAGGTTTATAGTATAAAAATGCTATATGTTAGATATTGCTTTTTAGTAAAACAAATTATTGCCATCAATAGTCCATCTTTGCTGGGTGCTGTGGCTCATGCCTGCAATCCCAGCACTTTGGGAGGCCATGGTGAGTGGATCACTTGAGGCCGGGAGTTCGAGATAAGCCTGGGCAACATGGCGAAACCCAGTCTCCACTGAAAAACACACAAAAAATTAGCCAGGCATGGTGGCACGCGCGCCTGTAATTCCAACTACTCAGGAGGCTGAAGCACAAGAATCCTTTGAACCCCGAAGGCAGAATCACACCACTGCACTCCACCCTGGGCGAGAGAGTGAGACCCTGTCTTAAAAAACAAAAACAAAACGAAACAAAACAAAATCCATCTTCAAGTTTATTTAGCATCTGATGAATGCAAGTTACTGAGTATAGTGTGTGAAAAAAAGAGAAGGCATAATCTTTCCTTTCAATGAGATTATAATTTAGTTCAGATGATGGACCACAGGACTACACCATTTTATTCCCTTCTACTCGATCCACATGGGTAGACAAGCCTCTTGAGAAAGTTGTTGCTACTTACAGTCTTCACTTCCCATTTCCCCATTCACTTCCAACCCACTGTAGAGTGGCTTCCACGTCCATCATTTCTTTCTAGCTGTTCTCATCTAGTTAAACCACCTTATTGCTAAATCCAATAAAACTTCCCAGTCCTTACCTTTGCAGCATTGGCTACTGGTGACCATTTGCTCTTCCTTGGAAGAGTATCATGTTCTTCATCTTCTCTTCCTTTTTCTCAATGACTCCTTTGTGTTTTCAACCTCTGAGTTTCTCATCTACTGACATTCCTTGATTTGGGGTGCTACTTAGGCTAATGTATGCTTTCTTTTCACACATTCTCATCCACCCTATGGTTTACATTTCCACTTACATACTAATAACTCCCAAATAAACATTTGCAGCCCAAATATTTTTCTGAATTATGGACACAAATCTCTACTTGGATGTCCCCCAGGCATCTCAAACTAAACATGTCAAAATAATATCCAAACCTGTTAAAATGGCTTAGGGGGCTGTAGTATTCCTGCTTCTAACTTTAATGCCTTGAATATGCCATGCTTTCTGTTGCCCCAGGGCCTTTGTTAATGACAGGACCATAATCCCTTCCTGACTTACACTGTCCTACCTAGTCTGCCTATCAAACTCGAATTCTTCCCCAAACCTTAACTTGCTCCTCAAAGTATGTGTTTGGGAACCTCCGAGGTGCTACCATCACACTGTATTATACCACCTATACACCTTATTAGACTGTGAGCCTTCTGAGGATAAATGCCATGTCTCAGTTGTTCCCCATGCATCTCCAGGAACTGGAGCAGTAGCTGGTTCTGAGAAGCTGCTCAGCTATGTGCCTTATAGTAAGTATATAGCGGTTAAGGGTCAGGCCTGCAGAGCAAGCCACCTGGGTTTTGTCATTTACTACCTGTGTCACTTTAGATAAGCTGCTTAACTTTTTGGTCCCCAAATTGTGGTTATAATTGTTTTCATTTCATGCAATTACTGTGAGAATTAAATGAGTTAATCTTTACAAAGTGTGCACAATAAGTGCCAGACACATGAGAATTGCTAAAGATTAGCTATTATTTTCATTTGAAAATTATTTGTATTGTGTTTTTGCTACCCTGATGCAGCAACAAATTCACTAAAAATAACTGAAATCTAGTGCTGGGCATTAGAGTTGTGTGGCCTGAGATGACAGAAAAATCTAACTGGACTATATTGTTAATTACAGCAGCTACCTCATAATGCACAGAGTAGGGAGGAGTCAATTTTCCAGCCTCTTTCTCTGTCTTCCCTGCCTAGATCCTCCTATTTCCTTTAAGGAAAGACAAGATTGACTGGACCCCAGTTACACTAATAAGGTTCTTAACCATTACATAAAACTAGATGGGGAAACATAGGCTGAATTTTCAGCCTCTTTTCTCTTAAACTGCGTTCTCACTGAAGAGTCAGAGAGAAGTAGGAGATCTCATTTAGACCTTAAGTAAAAGCCATGCATTCCGACAGTCTTGGACCAGAATTCTTTTAGGAGTCAGGTGCTTGTATAACAATTAAAGTTCTCTGATTTATGTCCTGCTCCTGTTTCAGCATAATATAGAATGACTTGGGAAACTGATAGGGAAGATTCTAGCATTCTCGTGGCCTTGACTGAAACACCACATAAAGTAGAAAACTAATAATTATATTTCTAATACAATGTCTACCTGGAGAGCCAGATTAGGGATTGTAGATGACCTGGGCTGAGTCTCCTCCTAGACAGAGTACAAAGGTGAGTAAGAAAGCCCTGCCCTCAGAGAGTTGACAGTCTGGTAAAAGGGATGCATATGTGCAATACACTATAGTAAATGTTTTAATAAAGGTATGTGCATAGATAGAGAGGTAAGTGGGAGTGACGAGCTCTCCTTGAGGAAGTCAGAAAAAACTTCAAAGGAGGAAACACTCAGGAATTCTCTAGATTTAGAAAAAGGGGTCAAATGTTCTCAGAGAGGGCTTGTGCAAAGTCTTAGGGCAAAGAGCAGGACAGATTTGAGGAAATACGTCATTCCATATGTTTTTAGATTATTTAGGGTAATATGCAGTGAGGGGCTGGCTATTGATGAAAATTAAATAGGTAAGAGTTGCATAGATCATGGAGGATGTGGTTGGTTGGTCTTCATCCTGTAATGGATAGTTAAGCTAGCAGAGAGTTTGAAGCAGTTCTGTTTACATTTTAGTATGATCTTTAGAGGGAATGTGGTCTGAGAAAGGAAGCACACTTTTCCCAGTATGAAATTTGCCTTCACAGTATGAATCAAATGCTGAAAGTGCAAGGCTGAATTTTCCCTAGAGGAAAGATAAAGATATTAATTCATGTTGCCATAATCACAAGCAATAACTTGAAGACAGAATACTCTAAACACAATTCTAATTTGATTACCCCCTAAAAATGAAACAAACCTAACTAGCAAAACAGAGACAATTTGAAACTGTTAAAATTAGAAATGAGCTCATGTTTAAGTTCAATTTTATAGTCTTTTTTTATGTGGGTTTCAGAAAATCTAGTAGATTCAATAAAATAAAATATCCCAGACACCTGGTATAATTAAAGCAAGTGAACCAAGTGGTAAAAATATCTCTGATTGAGGCTACGTTTGATGTCTAGCCAGAAAGACTACAGATTCTGTGACTCTAGAGTCTGCAATAAATATATGGACTGGAGTGTGATACAGCAGAAATACAATGAGAAATTTTTGTGGTTCAGAAAGTCACTACTTTATTTTATAAGGTTTAAGAATGCAGGTTCTTTGCTGGCTTCTTAAAGATATGAATCTTAAGTACATTCCTATGTTTATGTGAAGTATCCAGAGGAAAACTAATTCTTACATATGGTGAAAATAATGAAATCTGAGTGGAGCTAACAGGAAAGCTCATGGAAGCCCTAACTGCTTTCCCATTTCCTTCCCATTCATTAGGATAAATTGAACTACCATCAAATCATCTTTTACCTGTTGGTCATGTCTGAAAGAGGTTGCCTGCAATTTTCCACACTAGTTCCTTGTAAATGGTTCATAATTGCAAAATCTCCATTTCCCATCAGTTAAAATGTTACCTTTAACTTATGCACCCAGGGATGTTAAGTTCTAGTAAGGGATAGAGTCAGCAGATAAGAATGTTTTGAAAAAAAACTTTTAAAAGATTCTTAAGTTCACTAAGAAGTGATTTTTACTTCCCAAAGCAGGAGGATGGCTGAGAGAAACTGCAGGGATTTATACTATAAGGTGTTCTTAACTTACAACTTTTACACACTGTGATTCTGCCTCAAATACGCAGTTTCCATAGCAACTACCATATCATCTGATGCTAAAAGTGTTTTTGAGATGCAGATAAGTTTCTTAAGAAAATGTATCCGCATCTCAAGGTAAATTTCTTTCCTAAATCCACTCCACTCCCAGTGACACCAGCAAGATTCCATTTTGACAGAAAATGTGCTAGAGCAAGTACATCTGTGTGTTCTGTTTATTGATTTCATAGTTTATTGAAATTGAAGTTCAAATTTACTTCAAGTAAGCCTTTTTACCTTTTCATGTTTATTTAACAGCTTAATTGAGACATAATTAACATATAATAAACTGCATATACTTAAAAGGTAAAATTTGATAAGTTGAACATATTGTATGTACAGATCATGGTTTCTTTATACATTCAACTGTCAATGGATATTTGTGTTGTTTCCAATTTGGAGCTATTGAAAAGAAAGTGGTTATGAACGTTCATGTGCAAACCTTTACATGGACATATGTTTTCATTACCTAGGAATGAAGTGTCTGGATAGTATAGAAGGCATATTTTAATTTTCTAAGAAATTGCCAATTTTTTTGTCAAAATATTTGTTCCATTTTATGTTCCCACTAGTAAGGTATGAAAATTTCAATTGCCATCCTTGTCAACACTTAATATGATCAATATTTCTCACTTTAGCCATTCCAGTAGATATTAACTGATATAGCCTTTCTGTTTTAATTTGCACTTCCTGAGTGACTAATGACATTGGCCATATTTTTATGTCTTTATTTGTTACACATACATCTTCTTTGACAAATTATCTGTTTAAATGCTTTGCCCATTTTTTAAACTGGGTTATTATCTCATTATTGAATTTTGAGAGTTCTTTACATGTTAGAGGTACAAATCCTCTGTCGGGTATATGATTTGTAAACACTGTGTGCCAGTCTATTGCTTTCCCTTTCATTCTTCTAATGGCTTTGTTCAACGAGCAGAAAGTTTTAATTTTTATGAAATTCAAACTAGCACTTTCTCTTTGTGGATTATACCTTTGGTAATAGGTCTAAAAAATCTTTGCTTAACCCTAGAGCTAAAAACTTTCTGCTGTTTTTTTTCTAGAACTTTTATAGCTTTGGCTTTTACATTTAGTTCTATAATTGATTTAATTTTTTTGTTTAATAATATAAATTATTCTCCAAATCCTGCTATAGTGGAATCCCAGAATTTTTATATCCTGTATTTTCATTTTCATTCAGTTCAGAACATTTTAAAATTTCCCTTTTGGTTTCTTCTTTGTATTTTGGAGTTCTGATTTTAGGAGCATGTTTCAGTTTATAATATTTTCTGTATGAATTTATTTCTTTCTATTATGAGATAATTTTTTAAAAATTCCTGGCACTATTCTTTACTCTAAAATCTGCTTTGTTTGAAATTAATATAGGCACAATAGCTTTCTTTTTAATACTTTGTCTGCTTTTTGATTAGTGTTTTCTTTTGATTAGTGTTTGCAAGGTAAAATGTTTTATGTTTAAATTGCACTTTTTGTAGGCATCATATAGGTAGTTCTGGCTTTTTCATCTTACTTAACAATCTCTGTTTTTGGGAGGTGTTGATACCCTTGCACTTGTATTTGTTTTCTATTACTGCATAACAATTAACTAAAAATGTCATTGTTTAAAACAATATCCATTCACTGTATCCCAGATCTGTACCTGAGAAGTCCATGTACACTCAGATGGCTTCTCTGCTTAATGCCATAAGGTCAAAATCAACGTGTTGGTTGTGCTGGGCTCTAACTGGGAGTATCTGTGAAGGAGTTTGCTTCCAGGTCATCAGTTGTTGGCAGAATTCTGTCACTTATGATTGTAGGACCGAGGTCCCTATTTCCTCATTGGCTGTTAACCGAGACCTTCTTTCAACTTCTAGAGGCTACCCAGGTTCCTTATTTCATGGTCCCCTCAGTCTTCAAGCCAGCCATGGCATATCCAATTTTTCCGAGCTTTAAATCTCTGATTCCCAGCAGAAAATCTCCTGCTTTTAAAGAGTTCAGTGATTAGATTAAGCCCTCCCAGATAATCTCCCTTTGCCATGTAATTTAATATAATTCCTGATTTTATTATCTCATCATATTCACAGTCCTATAGATTATTGGGGAGATATCTTGTGGATCTTTTTGGGATTTTGCCTACTGTAACCATTCACGTGATTATTGATTTAGACAGGTTTAAATCTATAATTTTGTTTTCTACTTGCTTTTTGTTTTCCTTTTTCTATTTTTGAAGTTTTTACCTATTTTCCAATTGAGTATCTTTCATTATTCTACATTATCTATTTTGTTAGATTAGCTATAACTCTCTTTTATTATTTTAATGGTTGCTTTAGGATTTATAGTGTACGCAGTCTGCCTTCAAGTGATATTATGCCATTTCCCATATAGTATAAGAACTTTACAGTAGTATACTTCCATTTCTTCTCTCTTGGCCATATGTTATCATGTCATACATTTTATTTCTACATATGATGTAAGCTCTGCAGTATATGGTTACTATTTTTGCTTAAATAGTCAATTATCTTTTAATGAGTTTTTTTTAAATAATAAAGTAACTTAGATATATACCCACATAGTAAACATTTCTAAGACTTTACTTTGCATAGATTCTTATTTTTATCTGGTATCGTTTTCCTTCTGCCTGAGAGATTATCTTTAACATTTCTTATAGTGTAGTTCGGTTGGTGATGAATTATATCAAATTTTATAGGTCTTTACATCACTTTCATTTTTGAAATATATTCTCAGTAGGCATAGAATTCTAGTGTTCTATTTCTTCTCAGTATTTGAAGGATTTTGCTCTACTGTTTGTTGCTTACATTGTTTCTGACACCCCCCAAAAAAATCTATCGTGATTCTTACCTTTTTCCCTCTGTTACCTAATGTGCTGTTTTTTCTCTGGCTGCTTTTAAGATTTTTTTCTTCATTACTGGTTTTGAGCAACTTGATTATGATGTGCTCTTTTGTAGTTTGCATTTCTTGGGCTTGGGCCTCACTGAGCTTCTTGAAACCATATGTTTATAATTTTCATCAAATTTGGAATTGTTTTTGCCATCATTTCTTCACATGTATTTCCCCCTAAATATTCCTTCAGTAACTTGAACTATATGTATTTTAGAATGTGTGAAATTGTTTCAGAACTTTCTTCAATTTTCTCTCCATGTGTTTAATTTATGTAGTTTTTATTGTTATTTTCTTTAACAATGCTTAATCTGTAATTAATCTCAGTCAGTGAAATATAGTTTCTATCTATCTATATCTATCTAAATATATGATTCATGTTTTTACTTAACCTGTTAAATCTTTTCCTTAGCTTCCTGAATATTTGGAATGCAGTTATAAAAACTGTTCCAAGGTTCTTTCTTGCTCAGTTCTGGGTTGGTTTCAATTGATTGATTTTTCTCATTATGGGTTGCATTTTCCTGCTTCTTTGCATGCCTGTAATGTTTTATTGGATGCCAGACATTGTAAATTTTACCTTGGTGGATGCTGAGTATTTTTGTATTTCTATAAATATCTTCAGTTTTTTGCTTCTGATATGCAGTTAAGTTACTTGGAAACATTTTGATCATTGCTTTTAAGATTTGGTAGGTGGGATCAAAGCAGTGTTTAGTCTAGGGCTAAGTATTCCCCACTGCTGAGGAATGACCTCCTGACTACACAGTGTCCTATGAGTTATTAGTTTTTCCAGTTTTGCTGTGAGAGGCAGGCTATTTTCAGCCCTGTTTGCATTTCCTGTACTTTCCCTCCAACCATTTCACTTGATTCTTTTCCCAGTCTTAGTTTCTTCATGTAAATGTGCTGATCAGCACTCTGTTGAATATTCAAGAGACACCTGATTCAGATCTCAAGAATTTTCTCTCCATGCAGCTCACTCTTCAGTTACATTTTGCCCTAAGAAGTACGGCCACTTTTACTGCCAACCTCTCAGTTTCACCTCCTCAACTCAAGGAATCTGAAAGAGTCTCCCCCAGCCCCGGGCTCTCCTTTGCTGAGCCAATGCTGGGAAACTCTGTCAGAGAATCAGCTGAACAATCACAGCATCGCTCTGTTTGTTTCCTGTCTCTTGGAGTTCACTTGAGAACCTAATATCCAAATACCTTGGAAACTATTTTTTTAATACTTTGTCTGCTTTTTTAATTGTTTCAGTCAGAATGGTAATCCCAGCTCCTTACTCCATCTTGTCTAAAAGTGGTCATCTACGTATATATTTTAAAAGTCTAATATATCAAATTTTTAAAGTATGAAAGTGATATGGTTTGGCTGTGTCTCCACCCAAATCTCACCTTGAACAGTAGTTCCCATAATCCCCACATGTTGTGAGAGGGACCCAGTGGGAGGTAACTTAATCTTGGGGTTGGTTACCCTCATACTGTTCTCATGACAGTGAGTGAGTTCTCACGAGGGCTGATGGTTTTATAAAAGGCTTTCCCCCCTTTTGCTCTGTACCTCTCCCTGCTCCTGCCATGTGAAGAAGGGAGGTTTGCTTCCCCTTCTGCCATGATTGTAAGTTTCTTGAGGCCTCTTCAGCCATGCTGAACTGTGAGTTAATTAAACCTCTTTCCTTTATAAATTACCCAGTCTCGGGTATGTCCTTATAGCAGTATGAGAAAGGACTGTTACAGACAGACATATGTGATTCTAGAGAGATGACGCAATTGAAATAACTAAAGAATAGTGATATCATAGAAACTGTCTTGGCTATGATGATTAGAATTTCTGCCTGTTCAACCCAAGTATGCAACATTTAAATGTTGTCTTAACTAGAGAGATCAATATCACTCAGAACTGAGATTACCCTGGCTTTGATATTTACTATGAATGTAAAAATACTGAACTGTAAAATTCTACTCCTCAAATTTTCAACGGGAGTCAGGTCTTGCAAGATACTCTGAAAACCGAGTCTATACATATAATTGGAAGAGAATTTCTACAATTACTACAAAGATTGAAGCTCATAAGCATATGACACTCAGAGACTGATAGTCATCACACTACTGATAAAATTTTATAGATCTATCTAGTAAATAAAAGTAAAGAAATTATAAAAATGAAACCTATCATTTTATAACTGCTTATAGATACCACAATTTACATACCCTTTCTATTGTTTATGGGCATTTGGATTCCTTCCATGTTTTGGCAATTATAAAATATGATGCAATGAACATTTCTGTATGTGTTTCCTGGTATACATGGACACACATTCTTTTAGAGTACATACTTAGGAGTATCATTCCTGATTCACGTGTAACCCATATCTTTAGAGTACTAGATAATGTCAAAAGGTGCTTATAGTCCATCAGCAATTAAGAATTACTTTTGTTTTTCACCTATACCCATACCTAGTGTTTTTCCATTTTTAGATTAAAAAAACAGAAATTAAGCGTTTATATTTATTCCTTCTCTTCCCCCCTCCCCCACATTCTGTCCCAGGCTGGAGTGCAGTGATGTGATCTCAGCTCACTGCAACCTCTGCCTCCTGGGTTCAAGTGACTCTCGTGCCTCAGCCTCCTGAATAGCTGGGATTACAGGTGCCCACCAACATGACAGGCTAATTTTTGTATTTTTAGTAGAGATGGGGTTTCACCATGTTGACTAGGCTGGTCTCAAACTCCTGATGTCTACTGATCTGCCCACCTCGGCCTCCCAAAGTGCTGGGATTAGAGGCGAGAGCCACCGCGCCCAGCCCCTTTTTCCATTCATTTTCTAAACACGTCTATTGTATTGTTACCTTTTGGGTGCTCTAGAATCAAAAATAAAGACAGTATGACCACTACCTACCCTAGAGGAGGCCACAGACTAAGGGAGTTAGCATTAGTATAAAATACAAAAAAAGAAGATTCAATTTTGTACTAAAATAAAAGGTTAAAATGGTGGCGATATATTTGTAGTCATGCCATATATTAATAAATAAGCTGATTCTTAACATTCAGTTGGCTCATGACAACTCTTAATTTAGCTCCAGACATATAGTTTATGACTAGGTGGGATAAATGTACTTGGAGTTGTGCATATGTCACACACACACACACACACACACACACACACAGAGGGGGAGAGCGAGAGAGAGAATGTTAAAGGGTAGATAGGGAAGTCTATGTCTAACTTGCTGAAAGTTCCCCTCTGAGGATTAACTCTAGAATTTATGGCAGGAATCAGAAAAGGATTTAGCAAAAGACCAGATACAAAATAGTTTAGTCTTTGTAGGCCATAAGGTCTCCGTCTCAACTCCTCAACTCTGCCCTTGTAGCATAAAGGCAGCTACAGACAATATATAAACAAATGGTGTATCTGTGCTTCAAACAAACTTTAATTACAAAAACAGGCTGGATCCCTGATCTGATCCAAGGGCCAGAGTTTGTGGACACCTGGCCTAAGCGATGGCAACTTATCAAAGAGGCAAATCACCCACGGAAAGTGTATTCGTTTAAATAGGCATCAATTATTTTATGCTTTAGCATAAATAAAGGATTCAGAAGTAGCTTATGATAACAGGAAGGGAAGGAGAAAGCGTGGTGAAGATCCCTGAGAACTGAGGAAATTATCACCTACATGGTGACTTGACCGAGAGCCTGTACTACGATATATGATGCAGTGAAGCTTTTCATTTCCAAGGCCAACAATAAACTACATGGAGTGACAACATGCATTTTAGTGAATGAAAGGACTTTCTGGGAGTGAGAGCATCAAGATTTCATTTTACTAGTGAAAGAAGGTGGTGGTAACTTTACTGAGCCCCATAGGTCGAAAGTGCTCATTAAAGTTTTATCCCTAATGAGGTAAGTATGTGGAGCTTTTATATTTATCAGCCTACTTTTTAATCCCTGTTGCCTTAGAAAATATAGACTATTGTACCAGATTGATAAATATAAATACTTCTTAAAGTTACTACTTCAGAAAAAAAAACAAATTCTTTTAGTTTATTTAAGCCAACTAGATCTAATATATTACTGGTATCTTGAAAGAGACAGTAGAATCTTCTATCATCCATAATATTTCCAGTGAATGATTAGCAAGATAGAAAATCTAGGAATAATTAAAACTGTAAGAGTCAACCTTAATTAAAAGCCTATATGCACCATGAGAGCATTATTCATAACAACTTTGTGAGGTAGAAAATAAAATTATCACCCTATTTTATAGATAAAGAAACTGAGGCACAGAGAAGTTAAGTAATTTACCCAAGAGCACACAGCTGATAAGTACCAAAGTAGGAATTCAAACCAAGGCAGTCTTCTTTCAGAGTTGCTTTCTTTGAACTCTATGTCGCCCTGCCTCTTATTCTTAGGAGACATATACTATATATCACCTTTTTTCTCTCTCTTTCTCAAGTAGTGTATATTCAGGATCAGGCTATATGTGGCATTTAAAATTAGATATTGAGAATCTTGACCTTTTAAAAGATCAACACATAATAGAGGTTTGATGCTTTAAAGGACTATGAAAGAGGCCAGGTGCAGTGGCTCACGCCTGTAATCCCAGCACTTTGGGAGGCCGAAGCAGGCAAATCACTTGAGGTTAAGAGTTCAAGACCAGCCTGGCCAACACGGTAAAACCCCGTCTCTATCAAAAATACAAAAATTAACAGGGCATGGTGATAGATGCCTGTAATCCCAGCTACTCGGGAAGCTGAGGTAGGAGAATTTCTTGAACCCAGGAGGCGGAGGTTGCAGTGAGTCCAGCTAGTGCCACTGCACTCCAGCCTGGGTGGCAAAGTGAGACTCTGTCTCAAAAAAAAAAAAACACTATGAAAGACTTCCTTCTCTGTGTGTTTGTTACTAAGTGTGTTTGTTACTAAACATGGTATGTTACCAAAGAAAATATACTTTCTTCTCTGTCTAGAACAATTTACTTGGTGATTTTCCCAAACTCAGGTCCAAACTTTCTCCTTGTCCTCCTAGTAAGCAGTCATTCCTCCTTAGTTGCTGCTTAATTACCTTGTACCTACTGCCAATATGTCAAGGTTAACATTGGGTAGCAACAATTTGCTTTTATGTTTATCTTTTTCTCTGGGCTACAAGCTCATCAGGGATAGAAAGCACATCATACTTACCTTCACAACTCTAGAATCTCCACAGGATCTACCCAGGGAGGCCACTCAAATGTCTGATGCATGATTGAATGAATGCATGCACCAATGCTTCCTCCAGTCAGTAGCCCCAAGATTGTTACCCCTTCCCCAATGACAAGGTAAGACAATATCCAACAATTCTAAAAATAAAATAAAATCTTTTCAAAAGGTGCTTTTTTAATCAATACATCTGTTTCATTTATTGCAGATGTGTGTAAGCACTGTTGGAGAGGGTATCTGCACAGTAAACAACAAGCTCTACAACTTACATGAAGCCATGTTAATACACGCTAGCTGTCGCTGTGAAGCATATACTGTTGCTTTGTCTATTCAGAGATACTTCCACAGGGACACAGCTATAGCCCATTTACCTCCTCTCAAGTTTTAATAATATTGTTAAGGAATTCGTTATAAGAAATTGCTGAGAACACCTAGGGGAATTGCTAAATAATTCCACAGTAGTTCTGCTTGAACATCATAAGTGCTAGGCTGCATAAGACCACTGTTTCTTTTTTCATTGTGTTTTGTATTTTGTTTTGCATAAAACAATGTGAATATCACCACTGTTATCCTTCTAAATAAAATATTGAAATAAATGGGATATTCAAAGCTTTCATCTTGCTGGATTAAATTGCAATAAGTTTAAAATTTAAAAAGTGGTGTTTCAACTTAACACATGGGATAGGCTTCTCAAAACACTAGAGTAGAGGGGGGAAATTGCAAAGCAATTATTTATTCTTTGCTTTGTCTTTCATGACATGTAATACTTTGCTGAATTATTCTACTTAGAAGGTTTAGGGTTGCTTTTCTGTGATGGCATATGTATTTTTTTTGTTTGTTTTTGTTGTAATGCAAGATTATTTCTTTTCAAAGGATGGTGTCACAAGAGGCCTGCTGTAAAAATCCAGAGATGCTGCCAGTAATTAGGCAGCTGGGTGGCCCAGAAATTGTCTTCATTACACTGTTGTTTCTTTGCCAGTTCTCTCTTTTCTCTCTTCTGGGAAAGGAAGAAAAAAAAAGCTCTGTTTTTCTTTACATAGTTCTTATGGCAGAATGAATAAGACTTGTTTTTGGTTTTTTGTTTCTTTCACTTGCCAGAATCTTCTGATACAACATCAACTTCCACATTTATGATTTATAGCCCTTGCTTTGATTTACAATCGATTGTCAAAACATGTTTAATGAATGATCAGGGCTACAGTATTTAATGTGTTAAGGGTATTCTATGCACAAATTCATGGGCTTCACATGCACATATGCTGTCCACATGGATTAATATTGTGACTGTTTTTAAAACCAAAACAGTTCTTCAATGTGCATCATTCTGATAACCAAGATAATACATGTCCAGGGCTTATAATAAATGACTGTCAGCCTAAGGGACACAGAAAAGGTTGTTCTGTCTCTCTCTTTCCTTCTCTTCATCTCTGACAGGTTCTTTTCTCAGTCCAACATGTGGTTGTGAGAAATGAACTACAAATGTGTCTGTGGATGCACCATGCACACGTGTGTGTCGTGTGTGGTTTGAATTCTCTTATTTGGGCATGTGAGGGAATTTGTAGCTTATGCTATGTAGGATTATAGTTAGTAGGTGTTTCATAACTGTTGGATGAACTAAATAATAAGCTTTTTGCATTTCTTTTTCAACATTTTTTTGAAGCTAGATGTAGTGGGCCGAACGGTGGTCCCCCAAAAGATTTGTCAACATCCTAACCCCAAGAACCTGTGATTATTACCTTATTATAATAAAAGATGGGATTAAGTTAAAGATCTTGATTGGAGAAATTTATTCTGCATTAGCCTGGAGGCCCTCAATGCATCATACACTCTAAAACAGAGGCAGAAGGAATTTTGAGACAAACACAGAGAGACGGAAGCAATGTGACCACAGAGGCAGAGATTGGAGAGATGCAGCGACAAACCTAGGAAGGCCAGCGATGCCAGGTGGCCATCAGAAACTGGAAGAGGAAAGGAACCAGTTCTCCTCCAGAGCCTCAGGGAAGAGGGCAGCCCTGCTGACACTTTGATTTCTGACTTCTGGCTCCCAGAACTGTGAAGGAATATATTTTTGTTCTTTTAAGCCACCCAGACTGTGGGAATTTGTTACAGTAGCCACAGGACATTAATACGCTGGTTAATCTCATGAATCCGGCAGGCAAGGCCTGGGTGTGCAGGAGCCTAGAAGCCCAGACCTGTGGGTACGGTGAGGACAGCTCCACCAGAAAAGCAGACTTGCAGAGAGCAGTAATGCAGAGACTCAGGGAGAGCATCCTGGGCTCAGAGGTTGTTCCATGCCTAGGATATACAGCAAACAAAGTTTGATCCAGGCAAGCATTGAGTTTTTTTAGGTTGACCAAAATAGTGGGTAGGGAACTGCAGCAGTAATTCAAATGGAAGAAAAAACTTAAAGTCAAATGAGCATCAGTATTAGTTATCATTAGTTAATTAGAAATACTAATAGGAGAAAGCATTCATTGAGAACCCACTGTTTGCCAGGCTTTGAACTACCATAGACCTATCATGTAGGTTTCATTGATCTCTTTTCACACTTTATAATAAGTGCAAAACTAGGATTCAAATTCAAGTAGATCTGACTCCTACTCTAGGTTTTTCACTACTGTGCTGCATATTCTCACTCCTCTGTACTACCCCAGTCAGGACTGTACTATTAATAATACACAGCAGACTGCAGGCCCAGTGGGCAGCATGTTGATAGGAACTGGACAGTGTCAAGATTCTGTCTAGTTGTGGATGAAATGCCAGACCTATCAAAGAGAGAGAACAATACCATGGAGGAGAAATGAGTGTGGGGCTTCCAGTAAACTACATTCAAATTCACGCTTGGCACTGGTGGGCTGCCTGATCTCTAGCCCACTTCCTTATCTTTGTAATGTGAGCAATAATATCTATCCCACAGAATCAATCCAAGAGAGGATATATGCAAGTCAAAAGCCTGGTTCAATATCTAACAAGAAAAATGATTTCCTGTCTCATGGTAGGGTTTGAAGGAAATTGCACAAAACCGTAACAGGCATTTTTATTGGCTAGTATAAATTACAGTGAGCACAGCCTTAAGTCTTATGCTCTATTTTTGAAGTAAACATTGAATTTAATTAAAACTATATAAAATTAAAGGAGGCTTGGTGAAATGGTCACTTGATTAGAAATCTGATCTCCGACATCTCTAGGTTTCCTGTCTATGCAATTAACTCCAATAGATTTGAGAAGCACTTGGATTTCATCCAAAGAAAGGGAAGTTATTTATTACAAATATAAATAAATATTCCAGAGCTGACCTGTATTCTGACAATCAACATATATTAGGCTACATTTGATGTAATATTGATTTGCCTTCCTTGTCAAACTTTTGGGGTATAAGATTTGGAATCAACTTGTTGAGGTGCATCAGTCTTTCAGGCAGAGCTTCTTACAAGTACACAGTACTCATATTCCAATGGCATTATTTGGTAACTTAAAAAATATTAAATATAAAAATTTTGTGCCCTTGAATGTATTTTAATTGAAAATTACAGAGTTGATCTGAAGTATAGCCTCTTTGGGATTGAAGAAGAAAGAGTTTAGTATTTTTTTCTTATTTTTCATAAAAGGAAGTAACAGGCAATAAGGAAACATGTACGTATAATGGAGTAAAAATTAATGAATAGATACTTTTTCTATTCATTAGTGTGAATAGATTATGAATTCAAGTATGAATACATACTTCAAATAGAATGATTTAATGGTTGACTCAAAAATAAAGACCTTATAAAAGTCTTCATTTGTCTTAATGCACTGCATTCTCATAGATTCTTGTAAAATTTAAATTATCACCTAACTTAAAAAAAAACACTCTGGAAGTTTATGAGCTGTGAATGTTTCAGAAGCAAAGATGATGTTTACCACCAGTAAGACATGTTCTTTGAATGACTTTTGTTTTAGTACTGACAATGTTTTCTGAGAAACATGAATTCTCTCTCATGCTACTCCTATAGCCAGCAACACACGTCTACAGATTTGGTTGCTAAAGCTATCAGAAGCATAGAGTTAGAACAAAACATAGCTACACCCACTCATGCGAGATCAAATCCACGACTCTAACCTCATTAGCACCGTTTTCCAGCCAATGGGTAAAACTACCATGAACTCCTGCCTCTGGGAGGGATTGTCTGATCTGACTCTTATTTGAAGACCTCAATAATGTTTTCTAAAGAACAAAATAAGAACAAATAATGATCCAGTCACTATAATCTGGCTTTGGATCTTCACTTCAGTCACTGTTTGATTCAGGTTAGTGAAGGATACTGATAACCTCATTTTTATATATAGATGTATCATGAGTATCAGATTTTGGGGCATATGAATGACTCAACTTTGTAGTACTTTCTTGAGAAGAGATAAAATACTATGTGGCCAGAGGAGAAAGTGTAATAAAAAGGACAAACATGGTTCATTTGCATACCAGAAAAGGTAGCTGTGATTATTTTAAGTAATTATAGGCTCTCCATCATAGCATGTAAATGGGGAAAATCATAGTTAGCCCATGTAAGGAATTTTGATGATAATCTAAAAACAAAACCACACCTTGTATCAAATGAGTTCCATCCAAAGATAAACTATTGACTTGATTGAATTCATATGACTTAGCAGGACCAGCATTGAGAGCCTGAAAATATCCCATTTGTTCCCAAAGCGTAAGATTCTCAAATATAGTGAGAGCTTTTTCAAATGTATTGTCTATCACTTTGTCTTTGTACCAGAAGCAAATTATTTTTTTTAAGTGCTAATTGGCAGTTCTGTAAAGATACTGCAGTGCCCCCGCACTAATTGCATCGCCTGCGGAATTCTCAGTCAGACTCCTTTTCTAACTTGTACAGTCAGGAAGTCTGACAAGAAAATGTATGCTCAAAAGTTCTCAACAAAGGGGAAATTACTTTATAGTCTGCTATAAACACGTGGAGATAGCTGAAAGTTATTTCATTTCACTCATTAGGGATAGTCTAACTTGGCTAATCTACACTCTGTTTAAATTATATAGATTTTTTTCCTAATTTTTAGAATAAGTGCTATATTTATGGCCCACATGCTGAATATTTGAAATAGTTTGAACCAATGTATGTGGTACTATGGCTTGTTTATTGTTGAGTTGATTAAATTGCCCCACTCTACATGGTTCTTTCCCACATAAATTATTCCAATCAGTGTAAAAGTTGCTTACATTGAAGGAATTATATGTTTGACAGCTGATTGTTGGCTCCAAGTAGTTGATCAAAGAAGTAATTTCAAACTGGGGAGAGGTATTCATATGGTTAAGCTGGTGTGCTACAAAACCATGGATCAGATGGGGCAAGAAGGAGTTATAGCCATTATACATTTCATTTTGTGGTTCTGCCAGTTACTAACTGTAATCTAAGAAAGTTAATTTGTTCATGCCTCAGATGTCTAATCTGTCAAATAGGGCTAATATTTGCATTATCCATATGAAATTCACCAATCTTAAAGTCAAAAGTAGTAAAATATCAGCAGTTTCATACAGTTTACTCCAATAATAGTATCCATATATAGGATTATTGTAGAGATTAAATGCTAATTTAGGTAAAGTACTAAACACAATGACTAAAATCTATTAAGTAAATGCACAATAAATGATAGTAATTTTAAAAATTATAATAATTACTATTTTTAACTGGATTTGTGTGAAGAAAGATATACAGTATATACTGTATTGATAATTTTCATTTCAATATGTTGCTTTTTACTGGTGGGTCCAGGTGCAAAATTATTGAGCAGTAACATAGGTTGAGGCAGGGCTACCTCTTATCCTCCTGTACTAAAAGGCTGGGATGCCTAATTCAAAAGAGGACGGTCCAGAAATGAAGTCAAGTGCCAACTGGCAATAGCGTAGGGGACAAGGGTTGAGTTGAGAAGCCATTATTACATTCCAGAAGCTGGTCTCTAAAGCCAGGGTTGGAAAATTCAAGTAACACAGCCAACTGTGGCCCAAAAGCCAAGTTACTCATGAGTTACAGGAAGGCGAGTGAAACAGGAAAGACACTGAAGGCACAGGCACAGGATGGAGAAGACAGCCTCCAACTGGCAATGTCACTGATAAAGTCACATCCCAAAACAGGAGGATTCTGAGCCACCACCAGCATCCCAAGTCATAAAATGATGGCCACTTCAGGAATTTCTTTTGCATTTTTATCCCAGCTCATGGGACATGCATAGATAATTGTTATTCCTAAGGCTGTAATTATGTTTACTCTGTGGAGATGAGAGCTCTTTCTGTTAGAGTTCCTACAATAAGTCATTTCCTGGCCTGGCGCAGTGGCTCACGCCTGTAATCCCAGCACTTTGGGAGGCCGAGGCGGGCGGGTCACGAGGTCGGGAGATCGAGACCATCCTGGCTAACACAGTGAAACCTAGTCTCTACTAAAAATACAAAAACTAGCCGTGCGTGGTGGCGGACGCCTGTAGTACCAGCTACTCCGGAGGCTGAGGCAGGAGAATGGCGTGAACCCGGAGGCGGAGCTTGCAGTAAGCCGAGATGGCACCACTGCACTCCAGCCTGGGAGACAGAGCGAGACTCTGTCTAAAAAAAAAATAATAAGAAAAGAAAAATAAGTCATGTCCTTAGAGAAAGACAGATGATGAGGTCAGGATATGAATTTGATGGATTTTCTTGCTGTTCAACTGAAAGACCACAGCACCTTTTAAGAAACTTGCCATGAATCTCACAATATTCTCAAAGCTCCAGTTCCTGCACAAATCATCCACCCAGTATGTTTCAAATAAAATAAGATGATTTGCTCCTTATACACATAGCTTCATCACGAAGTCACTTCAAGTTTTAGGAAATAACTAAAATAAATGTTAAATATCTCTTACCTTTATTTTAATATAATTCAATTTTAATAAGCACCTATCAGTAATTAACATCTAACAAATAGAATGTATAAATAATAACTTTCCATTGTGTCGATGCATTGGATATTTTATTGATATATACAGAGTTTTATCTATATACATATATAGTGTGCATATATATGTATTATATACACATATATGTATACAATATATGTGTAAAGAGAGTTATCTATATGAATAATCCAGATTTGGGTTTCTTTCCCTGTAAATATGTGTGTATATGTATACACAGATATGTATATATACACACACATATACGTATTATATACATATATACACAAACATATGTATGTATATATAACTCTAGGTATACCTATATACGCACACACAGATACATATATATATATGTTCATAGTTGAGAGAAAACATTCCACTTAATGCTAAAAAATAGCTGAAATATAAGCCTAATAGTATATTTTAGAACACCATCTTATAATGTGAGTCTACCATCAGTTCTCCACTATTCATTTGTCAAGACTCTAATGCATTTTTGGTGGAAATATAAATATTCCAATTAAAGCTGTTCTCGTGTCTATTCTATTTAATCTCACTTTAGTTCATGTTACTTTTCACCAACTATTTGAATGGCTATTATTTAGGAGGAGATAATTAAGATAGCTTAAATTTTGAGGCCCATGCCTGGCTCTATCAATTAGTATATCTGTGACTAGGAAAGAAGTTGAATACTCCAGGTCTGGGTTTCTTTCCCTGTAAATAAAGGACCCCCCCCAAAAAAATCTACCTGCGGGTGGGGAAGTGTGTTGTGAAAACTGCATGAGAACTAAAGCAACTGCCACAGCCTGTAGAACAAGGTTGTGCCCAGTAAACCTTAATTTTCTTCCTCTGTTTCTTAAATCACAAATCCCAAGGGGAATTGGTTTACAGTAAGCAGTGTCAATGTAATTAGAATTAACACTCTCACAATAACTTTGGTAATAATAATAATAGCAATTACCATTTGTGTAACCCTATACAATGTATTTAATGATAGCATTTAATCTTCAAAAAAATTTCTGTTGTCTTCATCTTACCATTAAAAAAATATTGACGCCCAGAGAGCCTATGGTGACCTTCCTAGGATTATACAGGCAGTGAATAGCAAAATTTGAAATCAAACCCCAGTTTTCTGACTTTGAGTGTGGCAATATTGGAATCTAGTCTCTTAAGTGAGGCTTATCTTGATCAGATGCCTCAAAATCTCATACTGGGAGAAATCATTGTCTTATGAGTCATAGCTCTACTAGGCAAAAATAAAATATGCATTATAAAATAACAATGCATTATGACAATATAGAAAGTGAGAAATATTTAAGATATGATAGAGAACCTTAGGTCTGACCCCTCACTTCTTAGTTGGACTTATTCTGCTTTCCTACAGCAATATGGCTAAGTGTTTTCCCATTATGGACAAGCTATGCTCACCCACCTGTAAACTCAGCCTTGGGAAAGGACATTTCATTCAGTTAATTAACCTTCCAGCCAGACACAGATTCAGAGAAGAGCCTTGGGAGAATGCAATCACAATTTGCCAACTATTAACTTACCTCTTGTGTACAACGAGGAGACTAGATCGTGCTATAAAGCATAAATATTCAAGAACAAAGTCAATGGGAAATGTTCAATCTGAGGTGTATTTTGAGTTGGTTGCCATTATGTTTTAAAGAATGAAGAAACAAACACATAGTTATGCAACCTTAAAATCACTGATTCCTTCTTTTTTGTTTGTTGCTCTGGATTTTTATCTGATAGGCTGGTTTCATCTCTACTGGTCCTCGACTTCAAATTTTTCAACGTAACAATATTTTATGTATTGATTAGAACAGTGTGATATTACTGGGGGTGGAGGAAGGTTAGACAAAAATGACATAAGATGTTTCTCTCATTTTTTGGATATCAAAATTATCTGAGAAATAATGGCCTCAGTGGAGAGTAGAGGGAAATGATACAATTTGTACCTGTTAGGACTGGCTAATTTTCTTGAAACTTCCTAGTTGTATATGTATAGATATGAATGTTAAAGAAACACCCATGGTTCAGCTATCACTATAGGATAAAATACTTATACACTAGGCTTCAAACAGCAAAGTATAAACATAAATAGTGAGATATCTGTCCTTGCTTAATTTAATAAGGTCAAAATCCTTTTATGTTTTTAAGCGTTGTTATTCATCAGTGCTTGTTTATATGGAGAAGATAGACACAGAAGACTTTGCAGAAGTCATTACATTTTTTGGTAACTATAAAGCTTTTTCCAGAGATGCTTCCCTCTTCTACTTCCCATGTCAAGCTACACCAACTGCTACACCTACTGGCAGTGGTGAAATTGCAGGAGTAGCCTCCTGTCTTCCTTGTCAGTGCTTTAAGGAAATAAACTAGGTTAGAAAAGGTCTGGCAATGCTCTTATTTGTTTGAACAGAAAAGTAATCTACATATCACTGTCATCCTGTTCCTCTGAAGATGTCGTAAGGCAGGTCATTTCTCTCTACTGAAGTGCTTTTTCTTTTATTACCAGCCCTATAACAAGATTATTGAAATGATTCAACAACAGTCATGCCATAGCCATAGATACTTGTTGAAAGTAAATAAAAGCATTTTATCTGAATGGCTGTCATTTTCCTGTTGAGGGATACATTTGTTACATAAGTACATTTGTATGCTGGTCTGCCTTATGTGAACTGTTCTAATTTGGTTATCCTGATAGGTGCCATTGTTGCTTCATTCTAACAATATTAGCAGAGAGGAGGTCAGTTGTTTTCAAACTGTAATTTGCAGTCACTCCAGTCAAAGAGGTTGCAACAAGATAGAAACTAGTAAGAATGAATTTTAAGGAAACTACTGGAGAATGTTTGAGCACCACAACATAATTTGGCATTTGAGTTCACGTTAAGCAAAATTCAATTTGAAAAAAGAAAACAAGGTCACTGCATATAGATTTAAAAATTAGTTTTTTTTTAAAAAAAGGTGTAGGCTACTCAAAGCTACAGGGTTAATTGCTTTTATACATAATGGGTCTACGCTGTATAAAGGCTGGGTCACTTTTAAGTAAAATCATATTTTTAACTTTATTTTTAATTTTTAAATGTCATTTTTATTACTTATAATCTTAAGCAACAGGGATTCAAGGATTGTTGATTACTTCATTATTTTGTATTTTATTCCCAGCAAGAAACCAAAGATTTTACTGGATATTTAATAAAAGTATCTTTATCCTTATAATTCAAGAAAATATATATTCTTTCTTTTTTTAGAGATGGCGTCTAGCTCTTTCTGTCTTCCACGCCACAGTGTGGTGGCTTTGATCAAGCTCACTGCAGCCTCAGATTCCTGGGCTCGAGTGATCCTTCCACCTCAGCCTTCCCAGGTGGGACTATACCCGTGTGCCACTGCCTCAGCTGATTCTTTAATTTTTGCAGAGACAGCATCTTACTATGTCTCCCAGGCTGGTCTTGAACTCCTGGCCTCAAGTGATCCTCCCACCTTGGCGTCCCAAAGTACTGTGATTACAGATGTGAGCCACCATGCCCGGCTTAAGTGAATAATATTATCTAAAAAAACTAACTTATATTGTCTTTCTGAATGCAGAGAAAGAACATTGTGTGTATGTGGAATCAGTTCACCATATTGATTAAGCATTTGTTTATTCAATAAACTAATGTTTATTGAGTACATTTCATGTGTCAGGCATTTTGCTAGGCATTGGGAAAAGAGCATTGTCCTCATGGACCTTATAATCTATCCAGAAAGAGAGATATAAAAGAAGCAATTACAATGTAGTGTACTTACAATGAAGTGTACTAAGTGTTAATGAGACATACAAGGTTCTCTGAGATTGAGTGGCTAAAGGTGCAGCAACCAGAAAGCCTCCTGGAAGAAAAAAGTTTTAATTCCTAACCACAGGATGAGTGCATGTCAGTCCAGTGAAAAGACAGAGGAAGAGTGTGTCAGAATAAAGAAACAGCATCTGCCCAAATCCACCTTCCAGAGAGGGTGGAAATTTCAAGGAAAAAAAAGTTTTATCTAGTAAGAGTATAGAGTACAAAGTGAGGAGATGTCAGAGATGAGGGTTAGATTTTAAAAGTTAGGTATTTATCCATTTAGAAATTAGAAGCCATTGATCCCATTGAATGGGTTTAAATAGAGTAATACAAACTGTGTCTACTGGAAAGTCATTCTGACTACAGTGAAAACAGTATTTTTGAAAAGAGTATGACCGGATGCTTGGGAATCAGAAGGCTATGGCGATGGTTCAGTTAAGAACATATGATGGCCTCGGCTAGGGAGTTGGCAGTGGGCATGGTTTAGGGTATAGGGTAGATGAGACTCCGTGAATGAATATAATACATGATGAGGAAGGGGGAATAAAGATCATGTTTGTTGATCTTTATCTATTGGTGCATGCTGATGCCCTTTGCTGGGATAGGAAACATTGGAAGACAATCAAGATTGATGGAAATTCTGAAATAATAAGAGCATGACAGGAAATTAATACTATTACTTAGCTCTATTGTTCTATATAAATATGTATTTTATATAAAAATATATAAAGATACTTGACTTTTCAGAAAACTAGACTATATAATTTGTTAATTACACTATTTAAGGAAATAATAAACCTGGAATTATTAGTATACTTTCTCAAGATGGAAATATAAAGCACACAATGACGTGGCCTTCTCAGAACAACATAATGAATCAAAGGGCTGATCACAGCAGAAGTTGACATCATTTTATTTTCCTTACACAGAGTAAAACTTTCAAGCTGAAAATGCCATGTAGACCTAACTTGTGTCTCCAAAATACACCTTATCTTCATAATAGTGAACATTTATGTGCTCAGCGCTGCCTATGAACCCTAATAAGAAAATACCTATAAACACATTGTCCCTGACTTAAATGTGTTGTAATTAATCAGCAAGTCACTCTTTCCTTAGTTAGCACATTAAATACTTTTAATAGTAAATATTTTGAACACTCACTGTTGGTCAAGTCTTGAGTTTGACATCAGCATGGGTTTACAGAATGCAAAATATACAGTCCCTGCTTTTGAGGAGCTCATTATCTTGAAAACACAAAGAATCCTGATCTATGTTGAATGCAGTGTCAGTGACTAAAGATAAAGAAGCACAGAGGAGGGTGCCTAGACCAGCTTGGAGAGGGGCTCAGGGTTGGCATGGTGTGGGGGGAATGATGATGCTTGAATATTCTAATCACACTGTAAAGATAAATAGCGCTTAACCAGGAGAAGGCTGAGGAAGGGGTGTTAAGAGCTAAGTAGCACATGGATAGGGAAGAAGCTACGAAATCACCTTAGATACCTGGGGAAGTGCAAGAAATTAAAGAACCAAGAAACTAGGTAGAGACTCTAAAGGGTTCTTTGTTTGCTTGTTTGTTTGTTTGTTTGTTTTGGTCAGGGAAAAGAAATTGATTTTGTCCTGATGACCCTGGGGAGCAACTGAAATGGTGTGACATGTCTAGATTTTCTAAATTGGAATATCTCCCGCAGTGTTGTTCTTAAACTTGAATCTGTGTAGAAGAGGGAAGACTAGTTCAAAGGCCATTTCAGGTGGCGATTGTAAAGGTAAACAGATAGGGACAGATTTGGGAAATATGTAGGTGTTTAAATCAGCTCTTTTTGGCAACTGACCAAGGATGGAGGGTAGGGAAAGGGAGAACTCACAGTCAGGGGCACCTACCATGCACCCAGGGAGGGTCTTCTTCCATAATCATCAGGGTTTCCCAGGTGTCCAGTGCTGCCAGCTTTGTTGTTGTATTGACTCTTTAAGTCCTCAAATCTAACATATCACAAAGTTTATTTACTTTAAGATACCTCTTAAGTCCTTCCTTGTTTATCCAGCTACCACCTTCTCTTGGCAAGATTTCTACAACAATCCCTTTCTTGGCTTTCCTGCTTTCCTTGATTTGGTAGGTTAATTTCTTTAATTATTATTTTTTTAGAGTAAAATATACTTTATTCTATCCTAAGTATGTAACTAACTTATCCTAGGAAAATTTGAAGAAGGAAGAAAACATTTTCTTGGTAACTATTTTTCTAAACTCCTACAGTTACAAAAATATGCCCCTTTACTTTTGTTATTTAAGTGTATTTAAATGATTTTACAGATGTATTTAATACTCATGAATATACCATAGGATTAAACACATTTCCAAAAAATCATATGTGATATAATTTTACTTAATTTTCAAATGTATAGTTCCTGATGATATTTCCGATCTCCCAATGGAAAATCATTTTAAACATCATTAGATACATTTTGAGTCCAAAAGCTGATCAAGCATAAACAGAGATTGTATTTAAGATTTTCCTTGTTAAAAGGAAAAATGTAATTCTTGACTAAGAAATGAAATAAACCTTTCTTGTAATTTCAATTATATAAAAATTCCATTTCTAAATGTCATGTTCTGAACTTGATTATTAGTACTGAAGTTGATAGAACTGCAGGCCCATTGCCGTTATACCAAAGGCAAATTAACTCTCCAGAAAGTAACTTTTATTTCAGTATTTTATTCTAAGTATTTTATTCATAAGCTGGAACAAAATTTGAAGCATACATGCAAATAAATTTTTCTAAATTATGGACTTTTTTTTTAGTTTCCAATCCCACCTTTAAAGTGTGTTTTTTAAGCCTGGGTTTGCAAGGCTATGAAATTTATCCAGTCTTATAAATCAAGCATTTTACACAAGGTAAAGTTGAATAGAGTATATTTGCCTCTACAAACAAATGGAATCATTGAAAAGATTAAACTATTTTTGTGAGTATATATACACACATATATATGTACCATAAAAATATGATTAATGAGATATTTCACAATTCATGTATAAAACAATGTTGCCTAGAAATACTGTCAAATTTAATTTTTCATAAAATGATTTTAAAAGCACATGGAAATAGAAATATTTTCCTCTCCTGCACTGTACTGTACATAAGCATCCATCAGCTGGCTACTTTCAGTGAAGAAAGAAGCAGAGTTGACAATACTTAATGGAAAACATGAAGAGTAAATCTTAATGGAAAGAGAACTTCATCTGACCAGGAGTCTTTTATCCCAGTGGCGCAGTTGTTACTTTGACATTGACATTTACATGAGTTATAAACTGAAAAAGAATTTCCATAAAAACAGCTAGTTGGCTTTGTTAAGTAAAACAGGTCCTTTTACCTTCACAGTCTAATAAAGAAGTACAATGAAAGAACAGTGAATGAGAAAGAATAAAACCTGGCTTCCAACCTATATTCTCTTAAATGTATATATTTCACGTAACTAGGAGGTTGATCATATCATTTCCTAGGTATTATTCTGTGGTGCTAGAGCATTTTTTTGCTTTACATTTGAAACTTTTGTTTGTTTAACATTTTACAAACCATGATGTTTTTACGTATAGACACAAGTGACTTGACGCAACTTAGAAGTTCTGATTTCCATCTTTCCTACAAGAAAAACATGTGCTAAAGCTCTCTGGGAAATCCTAAGTCTGAGTTTGAGAACAAGAAGCAGTAACGTAACAAACACCTATGGAACACAGAGGTTTTGATGGAGTATTTTACTAGCTACTAGGCTTTGATGGAGTATTTACTAGGTGTCTATGAAACCAATAGAAGATGCAACTCTTGCACTTCAGGAAGTTTATACAATTTTTCACTAGAAGAATAAATCATGGAAATGAACACATCTTGTTGTCCATCAAGAAATTAAACATGTCTGCATTTAAATTAGAGAAGGCTTTATCATTTATTGTGTTCTTCCATTAATCTATGTCATGCTAATTATCAATTTGTACTCATTTATTCAATTGTGAACATTAATGTTTATCATATACACATTACATTATAGTCTGAAATACTGCATTAGTAAACTAGAAACGAGAACTAGTTTCAACCAATGCTTTTTCATCCTATTATAAGGAAAAAACTACACAAAATAAATCACTTCATTTTACCTTCATCACTCCATGAGATAGATATTATTCCCATCATTTTAAATAAGAAAGTTAGGATTCAGAGAGATTAATTAAATTGTCATTCTCACGTATCATCTGGGTAAATTTTACTCTAATTTGTTTGTTTTTTCCTGTTGTATCTGATGAAAGTAAGCTCTACTTTCATACAGGGAGGAAAAACAAAACAACCTTATAATTAATTTCTAATACTATTAAGGCACTTAGGAAAATGATCTGTCAGAATAATCTTAGTTTGGGGATCAGTAATAGGAGTGGAAATTAAATTAATGCAATGGTGAGATGCATTCTTAATCTCAAGAGGATATCCATTGGTAATTCCAGTTAAAGATTTTTGCTAAAAATCTGTGTACACTTTAGGTCTGGTGAACTTCTATTCATCCTTCAAAGACCAGCTCAAAGGTGACCTCCTCAGGCAGAGTTAATCATTGCTATCATTGTGCACTTACCTCTGCTTCTACATATCACAAAGCATTATAATTATTTGTTCACCTCTCTGTATCCCCTATGATATTTTTAGCTTCATGGAATTTGTGTTTTCCTTTTGCCCCAAGATTGGAACAGAGTGGGATTTTAATAAAGCTGTGTGCATTGTACGTTGATGATTTTATACATTAATAATCTGGACTTTTAACATTTTCAAGTCATCAGAAAATATTCTGAATACATTTTTTAAAGCTCCCTTTCTCTTTGGTTGGTGGGTTATTTTGTCCTAACAGATCTTAGAATTTTTTGAAAGCTTTGTAAAAATATCTCTCTTCTTTATTTAATGACATAATATCTCAAAATTTCACTGACATTCTATTCAACTTTACAATACATCGTTGAAGTAATTTCTCCAAAATTCATATACTTTTATTTTCATATCATGTATCCATGAATAACACTAATAGACATTTTTTTCTTTGTAGTTCTAAGACAAAATTGATAATAGACATGAAAAAATGTGATGAATTAGTATCTGTGTGGTTTCCCCCATCCATTCCAAAAAATGGAGGAGAAAACAAGGTCCATTATGAATTGCCTATATTATTTATCTTTTTAAAAAATTATTATGAAAATTGCTTTAAAGAGCAAACATATAGGGAGAAAAAAGGAAATGTGTGGAAAAATAAGAGCCTCAGTCTACAGCAGTATTCTCCGACAAACCCTGTTTTCTTTATTTCCATATTAAACAAAAGAGCTAGTCATATGTAACTTAATAAAGTGAACACAAGGGAGATGTACCTCCAAATTAGAGCCAGACGGTGAATAACATAGCAGGAATGTACTTAAAACCCGGTACCAGCTCGTGACAAGGTCTGTTCTCTGTCTTAGCCCTCGATTTTTGGAAAAGCTTCAGGAGCTATGAGAAAAACTTTCAACCTGACAAATACTCCAGGGTTGGGAAAGGCTCCTGTTTTAATTCAGCCCAGATGTGATCCTTAATGAAAGCATTATGGTTTTGCAGCTGCAGTAGATGGTACAAGCATTTTAAAAAGAATAAATTATTTTAAAAGATTTTCTTCTTCCCTCTTACAATTATGCTTAACCTGTATTGGGGTAACATCTTAAGATAGATTATAAAACAATTTATGGTTCCTTGCTTTTTACCATCTGAATACTGTACTAACCTAAATGCAAATAAAATATATTCAAAAACACACTATGGATGTGCTATATAAATATGTTTATCATCTTGACAAAGAGTGCCTGATCCAAAAATTCTCCAAAAGCCAAGTTTCAAGCACATACAGTATGGACATATAAGCCAACAGAATACAAATTCTCTTGATATAGGCTAAGTTATTTAGATGGACATTTCTTGCTTACTCATAGTTGCATTTTATTACGATCCCTGGCAGGCATGCATATATATATGTAAATATACATTTTCTAACTTAAAAGTTTTAAAGAGTAAACATAAAATCAATGTCATTTTCAAAAGGCAACAATAAAAACATAATATTAGGAGGAAAAAATTCCAATGGAATAATCTGATCTGCTTCTTCAATATTTCAGAACATAATATGCTATATAGCACTTAAATGTCAACCTGACTTTATTTCAACATAATAGGGAGTACTTCACCCAATATGATTTCTGTTTTCATCAATAAAGTAGAAAAGTGAATGGACAATGTTTGGGGGGGTGGGTAGAAATGAGAAGTTTGATTATTTTGAAGCATTTTTGCTTGCCTTGTTTATTGTTTTGGAAATGTTCTAGATTGGGAAGCATCCAGTGGGGATTCTGGGAAGAGCAGTTTACATATTTACTGAAACATTTGCTAACCATATAACATTCCAGCTAAAGAAAAACTTCCATTAAGCCCAAAAAATAGTTTTAAGCTATTATAGGAAGTTATTTTCTAAGAGTAACAACAACAAAATAAAAGAAAACAGAGGGAGGAACCAAATGATTGCAAGGTATTAAATGATTCTGCTTGAGAGCAGAAACTGCAGGTTATTATTTGCTGACGGATTATTCAGAATGAATTTCATCATTCTTGTTACAAATGTGTTATCTGACACTTTAATTATGAAGGAACTATTCCTTAACACAATATAAGCAGAAGATGCTATAAGTTTAAGTAAAATGCCATTACATCCTCATTTTACAAAATTCACAATCACATTGAAATTAAACAGCATTTCTCTTTTGTAGAAAGAAATGCTTATTGCAGGAATGGAATGCATGTGGATCCAGTGACATTTTAATCATTGTATTTTATACAGTATTTAGAAATAGTGGAAATGGAATGCAGAAAGCTTTGCAATTTAATGCATATATACATATAGCACTATGTATATAGCACATTCTTACATGCCATAAAAATGGAGACTTCTCTACTGCTGCTTAGGGAAAAAAGACACTCATTCAAGATTGGCGAGTAGGTAACAGATGTTGGTACCTGAGCACATTAGTACTCAGCTAAGCTCTGTGCACTCAGCTGGTTTTACTTCTTCTACCCTCATGCCCCCAATTTACTAATGAACATCTCTGTTTGTAATTTATCTGGGCACATTTATTCTAGAACAGTCAGCCAATCAGCCCCATGACCATAATTTAAACAAATAATCTACAAACCATTTTTGCAAGCTATGTCTATTAAGTTGTGGTGTGATAAATGTAACAGAAAATATAATGGCATGTGAAGGGCCCTGATACGCATGTATTCTGATTAATACAAAATCAACCGATTAAATGTAAATTTTTTGAGAATTTGTAACAAGCTAATGTAGATAATAAAATCTCTAAAGTTGAAAATTTCATTCTTACTTTCAGCCAGTGGAGATGGGCTACAATAAAACTTTGACCCTAGAAGACCGATTTTTGTTACTTTTAAAAGTTTCCACTGAATTCGAAAATGATCCATTCAATTTTCCCCTTTATATGGTTGTGTTGGCACACCTTCAACACCTGGCAAGATTTCTGAAATCATTATTTTAAGCAAAACTAAAGGACTACACGTACAACTTTAAGGCAAAAAGGCAAAGTGCTTTTAATTTGAGGTTAAAATGTATTGGTGACAAACCTGTAGTGTTTATAGTATCAATCATCAATAAATGCTTAGCAACATAGGTACTCTATCAATTTCATTTTACAGGTGATCATTCATTTAGTTCTCTTGACCACAATTTTTTTCGAAATGACAATTTTGAGTATTTAATACAAACATGATCAAATATATGCCTTCATAAAAATTAGTCTTATGTAGTCAAGCAACTATTAGCAAATAATAAGATCCTACAAAAGATCCTTTAGTGTTCGTCCCTAAGACATTTGTATACAGCTCATAAAACAGGCAAGTTGCAAGAGTATCCCCTCTGTGATCACAAGTTCACTTATTTCATGTGTAAACATGTCTGCTATAATGCATGGTAATTCTCAAGACTAGAACATCATACTACAGAGGTCTGCATGTCAAAAGAAATGCCAATTGTGTGAGTTAATTTTATTTTTAGGCAAGTTAGAAAATATTGGGCCAGGATTTTACTTTGCTCAAGAGTGAAAAGTTATTTTTGCTTTCATTCTAAGAAAGGACTCCAGCTTATAAAAGAAAAAGCAAAGAAAGACGAGACCATTCCACTGAGTGAGTTTGGGGAACATAAACTTCTGTAATGTTTATTTCAATTAGGCCTATTTCTCTAAGTATTATACCCCCCAAATGATAACATGTTTTAAAATTCCATGTGCTTCAGGGAGACGAATATTGAGATAATCAATCTCTTGACACTCTTGCAAAAGCAATAATAGTAAAAGTAATAATAAATTATATCATAATGTTATTAAATATTCTAAAACAAATATAGAACAAATTATCCATTTTACCTAGTCTGCATCTATAGAGAATGTATGTTTAGGCAATGTATACTACTGGGATTTATCAATCATCAAAACGTGCTTAACAATACAGATACTCTACATTAATCTTATTGGACAGGTGATCTGTTCATTAGTTCCCCTTACCATGGTTTTTTTTTTAAAGCAACTTTTAATATTTAACGCAAATATAATCAAATACATGTTATCAATTAGCCTTTGGTAGTCAAGTAACTATTAAGAGATAGAAAATCATAATACTTTTTTATTTTAAAAAGAAAAAAAAATTTCATCCTTGGGGATTACAAAAAACCATGCCGAGGATTCTTTTTTTGTTTGTTTGTTTTTTAACAAAAGAAGGCATAATTTCAAGCTGCTTTGCCTCTTTAATCCCTTTTGTATGGCTGGAAATTAGTGACGCATATGGTTCTGAAATTCAAATATAATGCAAAAGACTTTCTACATTTCAATCATTTGAATTCATATTTAATGTATTGAAAAATTAGCATAAATGGAATATTTCCAAAAATGTACATATCATATGTGAAAATAGCAAGAAAAATTCAATCTTCTTGGCTTTGTCTTACATTACTAAAGCTGGTCCCAGAGCATTTTGACTATGGCAAGGCAACAGTATTTTTATCCATTTCAAAGAGTCTTGAGGGCCATTCCCTTTGCTCTACATCTTTCCTATGCCATTTTAATAGAAGATGCCCTCATTTAGCAGCTACACCTCCACTGTGCAATATGCAGGGAAACATAATTAAATTTAATAGAAGCTGCCCCTGTTTTGAAGACACACTTGATTTAAAGCCACTCACAATTTAAAGCTGCAGGGAGATGTAATTAAATTTTATAGAAGCCATGGCTTTTAAATGAAGACACATGATCTATGTGCATGTGAGTGAAAATACACACACATGCAGTAAAAATGGGAAATTTAAAAAGTTATTCTTCTGTAATTATTTATATAATGATTCCAAATACAAGACATTATTGCTCAAATAATATGAAGGTTGGTTTTATTCATATAATAGGTATATCCATAAGAACATAGCAAGATAATTATTAAAATACTATTATAAGAGTACTTTATTGACTAAATTGATAATATTAATCAATATACACTTTATTGTTATTGAAATATACCTATTCTTTATCTGGCTTTATACATTTATTACAAGACATGAGTGGGGAAAATGTTTTGATAAATCATATATCTGTTGGTTTTTTAATGCCTGTGCACCAAAAGGACTTACTAAAATAATGTAATCTTATTATTAATAATCTAAGAATAAAATATACATGTTTGTTTGTGTCTGTAATGCATTTGTTCCTTAAGCTGAAAAGCATTATATAGGCTCTTATTATATATGTTTATATAATATTTGTTAATGAATCTAAAAAATTCCAATTGAATATTCTGTTTATAAACTATGTGAGGGAATGAAGACACAAACCATCTCCTACGCTTAAACTTTCTATTTAGTCTTCAGTGTTATTTACACTGTTAATATTAATTTATGGGTTCAAATTTGATTGGTTTTCAGCACTTACTAAAAGGGAAAAAAAGATATAAATGAAGAATCTTGAAGTCATTAACTAAATGTCTTATGTGGGAAGAAAATAAAATTCCTTTGTAGATTAAATCTTTGAAGAAGACCCTGTGGAAACTCTTTAGATTGGTGTTGTCCCTTTAATGTCGGTTTAATGCCTTGGAGAAGACTTCTTCTGTTTTGATCCCCCTTGAACTTTAGAGACTAGCTCAATGAACCAGGGAAACACAAAAACTTTCAGAAAGAATGGTCTTTAAAGCAGAAAGCCTTCCTCCAGGCTATAAGCTACATCCTCAATGTGAGAATAAGCCCAAAGAGAAAGAGAAAATCTCCTATATTTGCCACCATTAATTATCTACTTAGTAATCTATTCCTGCCATAAATGCAATGCTTTCCTAACTGGGTGTCTTTCCCATGCTTCAAGCCATGGATCATCAACCAAGCCATAACCCCCATCACTGCCTAAAAATCCCTCCTTTGTTGTTCAAGAATATTAAGCTAGGTAAACTGTGTAGCCAGTTTTTAAAGCCAACAATTAGATCTTTGTTGTTTACCCTGAAACTCCTTAAGGGCTCATGTCATTTGTCTGAATTTAGAAGTGTGGGAATCTCTGTATTGACCTAAACGTGTAGCGTATTCTTTTTATTCACTGTTATTCAACAGTTAAAATTAATACCAATTCTTTATGTTACAATTATTTTATTGGCTTAGCTTTTCCTTCTGCTTTTTAAATATTTTTTTTTACTCTCTATAGCTTGTAGAATCATTTTAAGTTATATTCTGTAATACTACTTCTTATATTTCAAGTTACAGAGAATATTCAGAAAACAACTGATTAAAACAAACAATATAAATTAAACTTCAAATACTTTTTTTTCTTTGTTGAAAGTGGTCAGTGCAGTAATCAAATTGTCCAACTACATTACTAATGACTTCATGCCAGCTTTGTCCACTGTGTGCTAGGTGTTTAACAAATGCAGGTATCATAAAAATGTCAACAGTTGTTATCTAGACTTAATGGGATAATGGGTGCCATTAATATTCTTCTTGTATATTCTGTATTTTTAACTTTACACAATAATTGCATTATAGTTATTAGCAGAAAAAAATATTTAAAGATAAATGCACATATTTAACATTTTATAACTGAAAGAAATATTAAATAACTTCATATAAATTAACTTTTTGAGAAACTTTTTTTTTTTTGTATTGAAAGCTGTCATCTACCACAGCGTCTGGCTTATTGTATGTAAAGACTACTTAGATGATTAGTTTTTTTCTGCTGCCATTATTTCCCAAGTATAAATAAAAATAAATTTATCAGCCTAAACACTAGATAATCTTCCACAATATGTTTTTCTTAAAGCACAAATTGCTTTTCTATTTAAATGCAAATTTTCCCACCTAATTGTGATTTGAAACTCTCATTTAGCCTTTATGAATTCTATTTATTAGTCATTGGATATCAAAATCATAAAGGAATTCATATTTGGGGGTCTCATATCTGAGTCAAGTTTTATCAACATTTTATGTGCTAAAATGCCTAGAGTTAAAGTTTCACTTAAAAGGAAAAAAAAGCTGAAAACTTACCCTGATAATAAAATCATAATTCATGATTTGTTTAATTCAAGTCTCCTTATCTTTGAGTGTTAAATAGAATTGCTTTGTTTTTATTTGTGTTGTTTTTGCTGATTTAACTTTGATAAGTTTTTTTTATTATAGTGGTTAAGACAAAGACTCTATTTACACTGCACTAGCTTTAAGTCCCAGTTAATTCTCTCATTCGGTAAATTTTGATTGAGTGTCTAATTTGTATTGAGCACTATTTGACCTTGGGATTCAACTCAGTTCCATTTCCTCACCTGTAAAAGAGACATGAAACATAAGCTGTGGGATTACTGTGAGGATTAAGCCAGATGATCTAAAATAGAGTTTAGTACAGCATGTATCACACAATAAACATGGAATCTATTCTTGTAAAGCATCTAATTATATGGATATATTTATACACTTCTACACATAAATTTATGTCTATATTTTGTTATTGTTAATCACACAACAGGACTGTTGATGGGCTTTTCACTTAAGCAGCACACGAAAGCAAACTGGACTTGATTTCTTCAAGGATAAATCTATGTTCTTTTTCACATTCTTGGACCAGCTTCTGTCATTATTATTAAAACTCACAAGAATATTTATAAATTTAATTAGGTCAAGGACATATTTTATTCTCCCTCTATTTTCTTCATCTAGTATAGTAGCTGCTACACCATTGGTGTTAAATAAGGTTCTACTGAATCAAAAGCTTAAATATCAGAAAACACAATTAATTTGAGTCTCTTGTTTTCTGATGACAGAGGAAATTATATATCAAATATACTAATTTTCCTGAGAAAGAAAAATTATCCATAGAGTTATATTAATGGTAACTGAGCCTTATAAAGGAAAGATTTAAAATAAAACCAAGAATAACTAGGTTGACGTGTATATACAATGTTGATGTATCCATGTTAATATAAGATTAATCTCATATTATATTCAATTATATATTATAGCATCTAATCTTATATTAATTAATGTAATATTAAGCTATAGTTTGCTAAGAAATAAATTTTAAGAATAAAGAATCCCGAAAGCATCCAGGAAGGAAACAATAGCTCACAAGTAGAAGAGGAAAAGTCATGTGGATCTCAAACTTCTCCAAGACATTTAACTTCAGGA
The DNA here is from genome assembly GCF_009828535.3 of Hylobates moloch. NCBI lineage: Eukaryota > Metazoa > Chordata > Mammalia > Primates > Hylobatidae > Hylobates > Hylobates moloch. The sequence continues at coordinate 72,919,819 of NW_026652284.1, forward strand.
GATAATTGAACAACTTCTTTAGAGTACTTAAAGGCAAAAGATGTAACTAAAAAATGTTATACCTAGCCAAGTTGTCATGGGAGACAATCTCAAAGAAATAAATAGTTCATAAAGTTTACTAATCAAAAAGCTTTACTGAAAAAAATTACTCAAATATGTTACTCACCCAACCAAGGGATATATTAAAATACAGAATTCAAAAATGAGGATGATTTAATTTTTAAAGAAGATTAAAACCTTTAAAATATACTATTATATCTAAATAATTTTGAATAAATATGACTGTGAAACATAAGGCAAATTCATGAACAAAAACTCTTGCTACAGAAGAGATATAATTTATAATAACATTCACCAATGATAAGATCAAAATTCCAGGTTACATAAACAAGAATTGTACATAAGAACTTAGGTTGATGGAATCGCAAGTGGCATCTTATTTCTATTTTCCCCTTTCTTTTTTCTTTCCAAATTTTCTACATGTGATGTACTTTACCGATTTAAACAAAATATGTGTAATAATTATAAATGAATATATGATCAACTTATCCCATATTTTTTGTACTAAATGTTAATATCTTTTATTAGGAGGTTTCATGTAATGTACTATTTGAATGAATACAATGCAAATCACAGCAAAGGATATATTGCAGATTTATGCTTAAAAGTAGCATTGCTTCTCAGCTATACCTCAGACTAAAGTAGGAAATGAGATACTTTCTAGTCATGATGTTCTTTTCTACTCCTGTGTTTTCTGGTCTGTTCTCCATTTTCTAGTAAGAGTATTCCCATGGCTCTAGTCCTCTCCAGACACGAAGCTGCCTAACTTCTGCATGCTTCAACCTCTTACTTCCATTGGAAAGCATCATTCTTCTCCCATACATCGCATTATGAATAGATTGCTCAGTTCTACCCTACTAGCTATATTGCACAGTCTCGGAATTTTTCTTTGCATCCCTGGACATAATTGATAGGACCCATTCCTCTTTCACTCTGCCCATCTTGTCTTTTATGATCCTTTCCTATGATTGACAAAGCTTTTGTGCATTTCTTATCATAGTTTCTTGTCGTGATCAAATTCATAGTTCTAATTATTATTTCTGTTGACCTAAGTTGTGACTCATAAGTTTGTACATAAGTTTTCTCTAAGTCTCTTATGATAACTGTTTCGTATAACATTTATTTATCCTTCACAAATCCCTACTTCTTTTTTATAATTACAACAAGGAATGATAATATTGGCTGTTCTTTTTAAAACAATTAAAATTTATCATCATTTTCCTTGGTGCAGAATAGAAAGATTTTAATAGAAATTTTTATAATAAATGCACCTTTATGAAGGATGACTTGTGAATTAAAAAATGGAAACATGAGATCAAATACAAAAAGATAAGTCAATGGAAAACCAAAGAACGTGTTCAAATTTCAGTTTTAAAAGGTGCTGACTTAATAACTTATATTCTCTCTCAAATTCTCTTCAAAATACTATAAAGATATAATTTTTTTAAATAATTAGCACTATTATCCCAAGTTAAGACATGTGGACAGCCTTTGGCCAGAATCAAGAAAATATTTTCCCACAACACATTAGCAAACACCAAATAACCTGATTAAAACCTGGTCAAAGAAATTTGAATAGACATTTCTCCAAAGAAGACATACAAATGGCCACAAGTTATATGAAAAGATGTTCAACATCACTAATCATTACAGAAATGCAGATCAAAACTATGATGAGATGTCATTTCACCCCTGTTAGGATGGCTTTATCAAAAAATCAAAAAATTAATTTTGGTGAGAAGGTGGAGAAAAGAGAACTCTTCTAACACTGTTGGTTGGAATGCAAATTGGTATGGCCGTAACGGAAAACAATACGAAGGTTTCTTGAATAGTTAAAAATAGAACTACCCTATGATCCAGAAATCCCACTTTTCTGGGTATATATCCAAAATAATTGAAATCAGGATCTCAGAGATACCTGTTCTCCAATGTTTATTGCAACATTATTTACAATAGCTAAGACAGGAAGCAACCTAAATGGCCATCAGTGTATTAATGAGCAAAGGCAATGTGTTATATACATACAATAGAACATTAATCAGCCTTAAAAGTAAAAGGAAATCATGCCATTCAGGGAAGCATGGATGAGCCTGGAGGACATCATAATATACAAATTAAGCCAAACACAGAAGGACAGGTCTCACTAATGCAGGCCTCCGTAACAACTGTTTCAGTACTGACTGAGTGGTTAAGTTAAATATCAAAAGCTAAAAAAGCTAGTGCCCCCATACAAAGGTTGGAATGTAACAAAAGCCCACTGAGAGTTTTGCCTAGGCCTTTCCCGGGCCTTAAAGCATGACAAACTAACAAAGGAATTCTTAACAGGACCCATTTAGGATTAAACAAGTTTTATTGGAGGTCTGAAGAAACTCCTCAAACCTCCATGATTTAGCAGGAGACAAGATAAGGGTAACCACCCCAGCACCTGGACCCATTTAGATTAAGTAAATTTACTGAAGCTCCAGAGGAAGGTCTTCAGTACTCAGAAATTAGTTACAGATTTTTAAAAAGTTAATCACTTATGTCTTTAGATGAATGTACACTTACATGTAGATATATAGCTTAGAAGGCATATAAGCTCTGGAAAACTTTGTAATTTTGAGTTGGTCTGGCAATAATTTCCAGGCCTTCTCCCCATAACCAGTTGCAGAAATAAAAACTCTCTTCATCCCCAGTTCATCTGCATCTTGTTACTGGGCCACAAGAAATAGCAGCCTGACCCTCAGTTTGGTCCGAGACCAATACTACCTGTATAATAAATCTAAGATAGTCAAACTCATAGAAGCAGAGAGTGGAATGGTGGTTGCCAAGGGTTGCAGGGAGGGGAAAACAGGGAGGTATTAGTCAGAAGGTAAAAAGCTTGGTGATACAAGGTAAAAAAGTCCTAGAAATCTACTGTATGGTAAAGTGCCTATAATTAACAACATTGTATTGTATACATAAACATTTGCTAAGAGAGTAGAGCTTATGTTGTATTCTTAGTACACAAGAATAATAATAATAAATAAAAAGGGTGAGAGAAAATTTTTGGAGGTGATAGATGGGTTTACGGCAGAGGTTGTTGATGATTTCACAAATGTATCCTTATATCCAAACTCTTCATGTTGTATACATTAAATATGTACAGCTTTTTGTTTATTAATCATACTTCAATATTTTTTTAAAAAGAATATTTCATCAAATATAAATATGAGGCAGCAGGATTTCAGACTACCTCATAATAGTCATCTCATACTTGAACTCATGAAAAAGGTGGAAAACAATGGCAGGGCATCTTAAGGTTTTCTTATCTGTAGGAGTGTAGGAAGGAATTCTTGCCCTATCTACTTCCTCTATTCAAAAACCAGAGCATGTAACAGTGCCAAATGTGGTCGCTGGTCCCTTTTCTTCACTACTGCTATTTTTTGTTGTTACGCATTGTGTTTTCTGTCCCTTTGATTTTCAACATCCCTTTAGACATGACATCTCTCAGAATACAGAAGGACTATAATGGCAGTAGACTGGTGGAGGCAGCATTCAGGGAGAATGTGAAGATGGGCTAGAGAGTCTGTTATCAGAACAATCAAAGGCTCTGAGATGGGAATAAACATGGCATTTTTGCAGGAAGGCTTGTGTGGGTGGAGCATAGGGAATGACAGAGAAATGGAGGGAGGTGAGGCCAAAGATGTAGGCAGTATAAAGACTTTAAATTTTATTTCAGTTATCAAATGGTGCCAAAGGGGACATAAGCAGGGACTGATGTGAACTGGTGTCTTGAGGTATGGTGCATTTTTGGGAGGTGGGGGAATATGGCATCTCTAGTAGGAGGGGGAGCTAAGCTCTGTCAGAACAAGGGGTGGAGCTGGAGAAGCAGGCATTGTGTGAAGTTTAGAGTGTGTGGTTGAAGCGCTTGGGTTGGTGGAGAAAAGTCACAATTAGGGTTTTCATATGACAACTAATCGGGCCACAACCTAAGCTGAGTCAGAGAGGACAGGTGTTAGAAAGGAAGAACTGAGGATCAACAAATGAGAACAATTTTCTTATTTCGTATGATAGGGTTTCTTAGGTGAACTCTGTTTTCCTTTCATGTATCACTTGGCTTTTGTTGTAGGACAAATACTCCAAAATATTATAGCTCAAAACACCAATCATTCATTTTTTCTCATGTCCGAAGGTTGGCTGGGGCTACCTGATGCTGGGCTTAACTTTATGTTACCGGTTGACTCTCCCATGGCCCCATGGGTTAATTGAGATATGGCCTCCATGTTGCTATAGCAAAAAAACCAAGGGACAAGCAGATACCCGATGTCTTTTGGGGCTTAGACAGACCTGGCACTTGTCACTTATGTCCACATACCAGTGGCCAATGCAAATCACATGGTCAAGTCCAACAGCAGTAGGATGGGGATGTATACCTCACACTCAAAGGAAAGAACTGCAAAGTCACCTGATGAAGGTTGTGTTCAGGGCCAGCTTCATCGGTGTGCGACTTGTACAGTCACACAGGATCTTAGGCTTAAAGGGGTTCCATGCTTGGTTTAATGCTCTGCTGTTGTCATCTTCAAATTTGTAAAAAAAAAAAAATTTAACAAAGGGCTTTGCATTTTCAGTTTGTACTAGGTCTTGCCAATAATATAGATAGTCCTGGAGATAGATACAGAAATGAATGGCAAACCCAAATCAGGAACCATAATAAAATCTAGCACTGGGAGACACATTCTGCAATATGCCTTTTAGGGCACAGCCTTATTCCATCATGATTATAGTAAAAAAGTGCAAAAATAGCAGAATAACAAGACTGAGCTGCTGACTAAGGGAGGAAACAACCAACTATTAGAGGAAATGAGTGACAAATGAAATATAGAAAAAGGTGAAGAAACAAATGTGGAGGTCTTTTGGAAGGAGCGTAGAAGTTTAAAAAGCCAGAAGAGAGGACTGAGAGGAAAAAGAGAAAACAGAAAAATTCTAAGCAAACCAAGTTATCCGTAAGTTAACCATGACTTTTAGCTATCCAATTAACTGTGAGGCTTTCTTAATTTATTTTTTTTGGCAAATTTAAAACAGTACTCTCCTGAATTTTATTTGTCTCAGATATATAGGACAATATTTTTAGATAAATGATTAAATCTGTTAAACAACTCTTTAAAGGCAATTAAGACAAGATGGTTATGAAACAAAGTTAGCTTTTAATTAGGATAAAAATTAGTTCTTATTGATAATTTTTCCTGGCAAGGTTTCAAACACTATATTAGGTGATGTTCATATGCTTTGTGACAGGATTATGGCCTGCATCATAAACCATCCTGAAATATATTATAACACTAAAATTATTGGCTACTTAGAACATCATATTCAAATTGCATTCAAATTTCACATCTGTCTGTGAATTAGCATGTGAAGTCTAAATGCTACTAAGTCACACACTCAATCACTCATTCACTCCCACAGTCACTGATTTGTTTATTCAAAGGAAGTTTGTTAAGTGCTTACTATGTACCAGATAATGTGTTTCATTGTTTTCAAGAGGGCTGTTACCATAAGCAAAGTACTTTTTAAAATGCCTCAACACTGTCCCAGTATGGTGGCCCATGCCTGTAATCTCTGCTCTTTGGGAGGCCGAGGTGGGAGGATCACTTATGCTCAGGAGTTTGAGACCAGCCTGGACAACATAGTGAGAACTTGTTTCTAGAAAAAAAAAAGCTGATGGACAGACATAATTATTGCTATGATTTTTTTTCTAGTATGGAAGATAAATTCCACTAGAGGAACAATATCAAGAAAATTCTTCAAGTCTTAATTCAGAAGGAGGTGTGAAAACAGATCAGAGATACACTAATTATGAATCTGTTAAATAATAAAGCAATGTGAGCCTTTTCCACAATATTCTGAAATAATTAGGACTCTCAGTACAGACCTTTCCTGAAGAAAATAGTTCTAAAAGTAAGGATATCAAAGAGAGAAATGTGGTTGTTAGAAGATATTAAGGGACCTATATAAAGAGACAAACCTTTGTAAAAATTAGGCTGATAGCCATTGAAGAGTACAAAATAGGAGATTTCAGCAAATAGAGAAGGAGCCTGAACCAATAGAGGCAGTAAAATAAATTTACTTTTAATCACCTTTGACTGGTGTATGCTGAAAACCCACTTTGGGACCATTTTTTGGGCTTTCTTGGTAGCAAAAACATAAGCCATTCAGCTCTTTATCTCTTTGCCAAACGCATAAAATATTGTTCACTGTTCTAACATACCCCAATGAATATTCAAAACAAAAGATTGGGCTAAGAGGAAGCTATATATACAGAAAACCCCCTATTTATGCTATCACAATTTTGCATTTTCTCATTTTCTGAGCCATGAAGTTGTCTATGTTGCTAATGTACAGATTTTCTGCCATTTGCTATCATTTCTCAGAAACTGTTAAAACATAATCCCATGTTTGCTGTGAAATTAGCCTTGAAAAGAAAGCTGCTGAAGAGTACATAGCACCTTCTTCAGTAGTACACACCTCCCCAATTCCTACCGCCTTCTTATACAAATAGAAAAATATTATACACATCTAGTTGGTGAACAAACAGATATTATTAAACACTCACTCTGTGCCAAGCACTGTGCTCTCTACTGAGATACAAAGATGCTTGAGATGAGATACAAGCACACCTCCTCAGAAGGCTATTGAAGGGTAACGAGCAAAAAGATCTGCTCTGCCTTATGTTGTAAAAGGCTCACTAGTTGCTGTGTAGAAACAGACTGGGAGGCACAGGGGAGGTAGGCCAGGGAAGGGGGCAAGAGTGAGAACAGAGATTCTTATCAGGAGGCTATTGTGATAGTTCAGAGTTAGGACAGTGGCTTAGGCTAGAGCGTGATCAGTGAAGTTTTACAGTACTAGTCAGATTTGAAATATATTTTAGAGGTGGGATCCATATTAGAAAGGAGTCAAAGATGGTAATGGGAATTTTGGGGCTGTTTGAGGATGAATGGTAATGCCATTGACAGATGGGGAACTTTAAGGAAGAGACAAGTTAGGGAAGGATTAGTAAATTAGTTAAAAAAAAAAAAAAAAAGCTAGTAACGGACACATTAAGCTTGAGATGTCTATTAGATATCCAAGTGGAGATGCTAGGTAGTTGGGAGAGAAGGTGGAGCTGGGAATTAGCTTTCAATATCATCAACACATAGTATTTAAAGCCATGATACAGGATGAGATTTTCAAGGGAGTAATTTGCACATAGGAGAGAAGATGCAGTGGCAGAGTATCTCATTTCCCTATGGAAGTGGGGCTCATGCCCAACATTCTCAGCTTCACACTGGAGTTCAGTGACTTTGGCCACAAGTTTCTTCCTGAAATTCACAAAAGATCCCTATTCTTTTTGTTGTTACTGTTTATTTTTTCTAGGAATCTTGGGCCACAGAAACAACTGTTTTTTTGCACAATGCTGCCAGCACCATGCTAGTCTCAGTGTATGGGCTGTGCTGCCCCTCCCTTCACTGGCCTTCTCTGGGCATGTGCACACATCCCTTTCTTCATTTTCTGAGCCTAAGGCACTGTTAACACAGAGATGTTGTGTAAAGAGTATTGACTGAAACAGGTACCCCTCATAGGACTGGGTTAAGAGGAAGCTATATATACAGAAAACTCCCTATTTTTGCTATTGCAATTTTGCATTTTCTCAAAATTATGTTACAGAGAAGATAAACGTAAAAATCAGTAGTCAATATTGTGGCTTCCAAAGTACAGAAACTCAACTAATCCATGTGAAGATCCTTCCTCTTTCCTGAGCTAGGGTAACAGACATGGTTCTCTGTTGACTACTCTCTGGTCCAGTCTCCATTCCTTAGACCTTTTTCTCCTGTTCCCAGCTCCCTCCATCTGTCCCTTCTCCACTCTGGAGAAGGCTACTTAAAAAATTATCAGAGTTTAGCTATACTTTTTCTTAACTTCCCCATTCCACACAGAATTCTTGTCCCTATCCTGGTATATTCAAAATTTCCAGTAAAATATTTTCCTCAACAAAAGAGCAATCTTATTCTTAAGATAAAACTGTCAGCCCCTAAAGTGTGACAAATACTGCAGTGTTTAAAAAATGGTGCCTTCCAGTTTTCTTTTGTCTAGTTACGTTCATATTACATACGAATTGTGTATCATGCTTCTAAGTGGGTTCCTAAACTTATACCTGGTCATGTTTAGATCTGGTTCTTGAAAAAGTTCTACAAGTTGTTGAGGATATGTCAAGCTTAGAAAAAATGTACTATTTAAATTTATAATAAGACAATTATTGTACACAACAGAAAGGAACATATAGTATTATTTCCAATTTATTATATTTTTAAATTTATATTTTCTTCCCATCACTATTAGTGATATGGTGGCTCTGTGTTCCCACCCAAATCTCATGTCGAATTTTAATTCCCAATTGTGGGAGGGACCTGGTAGAAGGTGATTGGATCATAGGGGTGGATTTCCCCCTTGCTGTTCTCACGATAGTGAGTACTCATGAGATCTGATTGTTTAAAAGTGTGTAGCACCTCCCCCTTCACTCTCTCTCTCTCCTGCCACCACACAAAGACCCTGCCTGCTTCCTCTTCACCCTCTGCCATGAATGTAAGTTTCCTGAGGCCTCCCCAGCCATGCCTCCTGTACAGCCTGCGGTACTGTGTCAATTAAACCTCTTTTCTTCATAAATTACCCAGTCTCAGGTAGCTCTTTATAGCAGTGTGAAAAAGGACTAATACAATTAGTTCCTCTTTTTCACTGCAAATGTGAAGTTGAAATGATTGACTGAGTTATAGAAACAAGAAACTGCTATGAAGGCAGCAATGGAACTTTGAAAATAGCCCAGCTTTGGGATTTGAGCAGATCTGTATCTAATCCCAGCTCCTCTAGTTCCCATGTAGCCCTGAGATGCTCATCCAAATGGCCCTCAGTTCCTCATCTGCAAAATAGCAACCATTACTTGGAGAGTTGGCCTGAGGACAAAGAAAATATGTACAAATATCTGCTACATAATAAACCCCAAATTCTAATTATTATCTGAGATTTTTACTCTTCTCTTTTCCGGGTGGGGGGCGGCTACAGAAGATGGTCTAGCCACTGAGCTAGCAGAGTAGAGCCACAGACCTTTTATATGAACCCTGCCCTTGGAAAATGCAGGAAAATGTTCCCTGGGTTGCCCATCTCACTTGTCAGCTATTATACATGACTCCCATCTGCCATGTCAAAGTCACAGGGCTCCTGCTCTTGGCAGTGAGCCCCGTGCTGTCAGCCATCGCTGACAGGTGAGAGCCACTGGCCCAAGATCAGAAAGATTGCTTGCATAGCAAAAGGACACACCTCACCTGTCAGCTGTCACAGACACTCTTTTTACATTACTCCACTCCAGGAAAGGTGATATCTCGTTCAGGGGTATAACAGTCCAGAGTTATGAAGTACAAATGAAGTGACAGCTGTGTATTTATTAGATCATGTGTAGTGTTTCTTAGAACTAGTTTGCTTTCCATGGGTACCTTTAGAAATGGCTTCTAACACAACACTTTAGAGTCACACCTGAAGGCTGTGAGGCTGACTGTCCAGCTGAAAAGGTGAGATCTGTTGCTAAAAAGATCCCAAATTCATCAGCAGACTCCACCTGTGAGGTGACAGGCAAGGCTCAGGGTACGGCTGCCGTGGTAACATGGGGAGCACCACCTGTCAGCTAGGCTCCCAGTCAGTCTTTCTGAGCTTAAACATGAAGTACTGAGCTGCAGAAAATCAGTGGTCTTCCCCGAGCATCCAATTGTAACAGAGCATGTTCCAAAAAACAGTAAATCATGTTAAAGAACCACAACTTGGGCCATCATCGCCCATAAGAGTAAGCAGCATCTTAAATCTACTGAGATTACAGACGTTAAGAAACACAGTTGCATCTCTTGTAGGACTAAGATGAAGTTCTGGACTGAGGCATCTTTAACTAAACACACACACACACACACACACACACACACACACACACACACACACACACGTGCCTGCACATACATACACAAGCACATACAAGCACAAATTGTTTCTTTTTCTTTTTTTATTTCGGGTCAAAAAATCTACCTTCACAGAAAAGATGTTTCAAATACCAACACTTAAAATGATAAACCTTTCATTTCTAACCTAAAATTAGGAAAAAAGTGAAATTATAAATTAGAGGAATACAGTCAGAAAAACAAGAAAAGAAGAAACCATAGCAGCAATTTAAAAATACACAAGTTTGCTTATAATAGTAATTCATCCAACCCTTATCTTTTTTTTTTCTGACTCCTCCTAAGATTTCTTAAAGTCTATCTTCATTACTGGTTTTAAGCAACTTGACTTTGATGAGCGATGGTCTAATTTTCTTCATTCTTTATGTTTAGGGTTTTTTGAGCTTCTTAGATCTGTGGGTTCATAATTTTTTATCAAATTTGGAGATTTTGGCTATCATTTCTTGAACTCTAGACTTCATAACTTACAGGACTGTAAGTATCTGCCTTCCCCAATCACTTCCAAAGCTACCTGCATCCTAGCCTTCTATCACGTACACATTTCTGCTGCCTCCCGCTGCCGCCGGGATTGGACGTCCACCACTGCTTGCTATTTGTCTAGCTCACCAGTCTCTCCAGTGTGTAGCTCAGTGCCTGGCACAGGTAGTCATTCAACACGTTTATGGAATAACTGAATATTTACACCCTTTGTTTTCCTTTGGCACCAGAGTATCTAAAACCCGAAATGTAGAGTCTTCTCAGTCAAGAACACTAACTGCCTGCACTTTAGTCTCATTAGTAAACTCTGTCTTGTGTTGACTGCCATCCAGTTCCCATAAAAAAGACAGTTAAGATATTAATATTTGAAAAAAAACCAGTATCTATAGCAATGTTTCCTAACTTGAATTATGCTATAGACTGTCAAAATTTAAAAATTTTTTAATAATAGACACAACATTTTAGGGAATAAGAAGTGAAGCAACCAATTTACTGAAGATGGGGTTAAGAGGAGAAGCGACCATTAAGTGACAAGAGTTTCCTTGCTAGAGTTGGGTTTGAGGTTGGAAAATAGGTTGCAGTCAGCGTTTATGAACTCTAGACAGCCTGGGTTCTAGATAAGTTGTGAAATGTATCATGACTTATTTCATTACTAGTAAGAAATAACTGAAATTTATGAATACATGATTCCTAGTACAAATAAAGATTGGAGGTCAATATTGTCACTCTCACATATATTCTTTAATTCTTTCATGTCTGACAAAGAAAGACAGGACATTTCAGCAACGTGCCCCATAATTATTTCTTCCTCAAAGAAGACACATCACACTTATCAAAGGCATTCTTCATGTGCACTGTGGCAGAAAGTGTCAAAGGAGTCCTGGTCTAAGAAAACATTTTCTATTTTATTCTCTGAGCCATATGCCATTCTTAGATTAGGACACCAGAAGGAAATGATATACATTATATTCATTTTCCTTGGTGAAATCTTTTTGCTTTCATATGACGTAATAAAAATATTGTCTTTAATGTTACATTAAATTTTATATTGAGTAATTTTTATGATTCCATTATATCTTACTTTTGGGATTATTAGCTATAATTCTGCTTCATTATTTTAGTGGTTTCTTTAGGGTTAGGGCTTATAAGTATAGTTCTTTACCTTATCAATCTATCTTCAAGTAATGCTATTAATACTCCACGAATAGGCCAAGAGCTTTATAATAGTATATTTCCATTTCTTCCTTCCTTTGTACTATTGTCATTATATATTTTATTTCTACATGTATTGTAATGCTTATATTACACCGGTTTTATTTTTGTTTTGTCAATTTTTAAAAACAAACTTAAATAATAAGAATACTATTCTATAAATTAACCCAATGTATTAACCATTTCTTGTGCCCTTCACTCCTTTGCGTAGATTCTTATTTTCTTTGGATATCATTTTCCTTCTGCCTGAATGACTTCCTTGAACATTTCTCACAGTATGAGTTTGTTGCTGATGCAGTCCTGCAGCATTTGTATGTCTGAAAGTCTTTATTTCACCTTCATTCTGAAAGACATTTTCACTGGGTAAAGAATTCTAGGTTGACAGGTTTTTAGTTTTTGTGTTTCCTAATACATTAAAGATGTTGCTCAAATGTCTTCTTACTTGCATTGTTTCTTTTTTCTCTGAATCCTTTTAAGATTTCTTTAAGATCATCTTCATTAATGGTTTTAAGCACTTTGACTTTGATATGCTATGGTCTAATTTTCCTTGTTTTTCATGTATGGGGTTTGTGGAGCTTCTTAGATTTGTGGGTTATAATTTTTACCAATTTTGGAGATTTTTAGTCATCATTTCTTGAACTCCTTTTTTGGATGCTCCCCTTAGGAACTTCATAATAAACAATATATTTATTATTAGGCCATTTGAAGTTGTCCCAAAGTTTCCTAGTGCTATGATCATGTACCTTAGGGTTTTTTCTTTTTTCATGTGTGTGTGTGTTGTGTTTTGAATAGTTTTTATTGCTATGTCTTCAAATTCACTAATATTTTTCTCATTAATATCTAATCTACTGTTAATCTCATCCAGTGTATTTTTTAATTTCACAAATTATCATTTTAATATCTAGAAGAAGGTTTTAAGTCTCTTTTATATCTTTCATGTCTCTACTTAACATGATCAGTCTTGTCTCTAGCTTTTTGAAAACACAGAGTACTGCTGTAAGTTTTAATGTCTTTTTCTGCTAACTCTAATGATCTGCCAAGTGTGGGTCAATTTTGATTGATTTTTCCTGCTTCTTTGCGTGCCTAGTAATTTTTGATTGAATACTGTGCTAGATAATTTTGTAATTGCATAAATATTCTTAAGTTTTATTCTGGGACATGTGAAGCTACTCAGAAATAGTATAATTATTTTGGGACTTGCTTTTAAGATTCGTTAAGTGGGACTATCATAACTTTTCGTCTAGTCTGCTAAAACAAAACCATCAACTAAATGACCTGCAAGTTATTAGTTTTTTCTACTCTGGCTGCTAGGAATAAGCACTATTCCCTATCCTGTGTGATTTCTCTGTACTGTTCTCAACAATACTTTCAAGTGGTTCTATTGCCAGTAATGGGTAGTTTCCTTCCACAGATGAAGCAGTCATAACTCAGCTGAATACTAGGAGGGGGGATCTCTTTGAAAATCTCTGGAGTTGTCTCTGTGAAGCCCTCTTTTCTTTGGCACTCTGTCCTGAAAATCCTAGCAGCCTTGGTCCCCCTGGAATCTCAGTTCTGTCTCCTCAACCCAGGGAGTCTGTGGGTCTTCATCTGGGGTTCCTTTCCTTGTGCTGAGGCCTAGAAGTTCTCTCAAGGCAATAAGCTGATTCAGTCTAGGGTTCAGTTCATTGTTTTGCATAACCTATGAAATGCTATTCTTTGTTGCCTGATAGCAAATGTCTTAAAACGCTTGCTTCATATGTTTTGTTTTTTTTTTGGTAGTTAGAGTCAGTATGGTTAATCTGATTTTTGTTATTACCCCATCATGGTCAGAAGCATAAATCTGACTAATCTGAATACATTCATTATCTAAACAATAATAATATTTAAATAAAATTTTCTTCTTTCCAGAAAAAGAAATTAAATTATCTAAATTATAATAATCTAGGTATATTAATTTTAGGTGTCAGATTTGTGCCTCAAGATATTTATTTTTTCTTGTGGAGGTAAAATGCACTTTTCTAGCTTTCTGAAAAATTGAAGTGCTTGTTGGATCTACATAAAATGACACTACCTCCCTCTGGAAAGCCAGTACTTACTTGAGGAAGGCCTCGTGGAATCTGTTTCTGTAGCTAGGATGTGAAGGTTTAAAAGAAGTTAAGTCACTGGGTGTCTGGTATTGGGAATAAATGGCTTGGTACTAAAGTGTTTTTATGTTATTGGAAGTTTCCCTGAGAAAACTGTAGAGTGAGTTGCAATGTATGTGGAAACTTAGGCTTAATAAAACTCTTTATGATTATTAATTGTTTTAACATTTTACACTTTTGTTCAATTCCCTGGTAATCCTTTTGGCAAGCACTTATTTAATTATTCATGACTCAGATTAAATGAAGGTTTTTTAAAATTATTTTCTCACAATTCTTTCAGACAGATGTCAATCCTATCTCTTTCTGTTACTTTCATAGCACTTTGTAAATAGCACCCCTTTAGCACTCACAGAGCTGTGTGGTACTTATTTGTCATGTCTCTTTCTTCCAATAAGACTATGTACTTGTACATGACAGGGCCCTTTGGTTCATGTTTATATTGATACCGCTCATCTGCCCTTACTATACAGGTGATAACTATTTGTTAAACTGAATAACATATAAAAAGCATTCAGGGATTGAGATAAGAAAATAGTAATGATAGGAACTAAGGATAGCTAATTAAGGAGTGGTGGAAAGTAAAGCTGGATTAGTAGGGCAGGATCTGAATAAGAAGGATGAGGAAAGTTAGTGTAAGAGCAGATGACTTAAACAAGGAGAAGTAGCTAACAACTGAAGACTCCTGAATAAGAAAAACCTTGAAACAATGTAGAGTGTTTTATCTACCAAAAAAGCACAAATTTGATTACCTTAAAAATTTCTCATAATCATAATATCAATATTCTAAAAAATACTTGAAGCAAAGTACAAAAGAAGCAAATATTTTAGGCTGTCCTCCCCTGCACCATCTCCCTCTCATATCTTAAGGATATTTTCTAAGTGCTGTGAAACTGTTTTTTAAAAAACACTAATATAAACTTTCAGCATTTGCTCTGAACACTGAAATTCTTTCAGAAACACTCAACAGTTTAGCACCACCATATAGATTTTACAGGAAACTTTTTCTTCATATTAGGTTTTGGTAAACAATGTGAAATCTTTTAAAATAGTATCTGGCTGCCAGAGGAGTGAGAGAATTTAATAATAAACAGAGAGTGAATGGCTTAAAATGTCTAAATCAGAATATGGAGATAGCAAGATTAGTATATGAAGTATCAGGTGACCCCAGTTTTAAAAAAATTTCAAAAATACTGCTAACTTATTGGAGGTATGGTAGAGTTATGACGCCTCCAAAATAATGGCATAACTATGTTGTGGAAAAATTATTATAAAATGAAGTTAAAATCTAATATACAAAACTCAAATTCAGCACAATCCAAAGCCAAAAGGACGCCGTTCATCGGGAGTACATCCTGCAAATGATGCGTTGCTTTATTCCTAAGTCACTCCTTAGAGCCTCTCACTTCAGCTCTAGACCATCCATTCCTGCTGCCTCTTAGAATATCTCACTGGGATCCCACTCATACTTTACATCAGACATGCTTAATATATAACTCAAATCACTCCCTCCTTCCTTTCTTTTTTTTCCCTCTCTTCCCTCCAACTTATATGTTTTGCCTTGCTATTATGTGCTAAGGACATGGAGATAAAGACACACATCTCTTTGTTCAAGGAGAGGGAAGATAGGCATGTAAACAAAGTAAATTTCATGTGATAAGTTCGATAAAAATGCCAATGTGAGCATTATTCTCCATTCATCTCCGCTTCTTCCTAGACTCCTTTCTGTCTTTTTACCACACAGGCAGGCACTGCTGAGGACACTATCTTTCAGACTCTCTTGCCACCTGAACTTCTGATAGTTTCTGCCAAAGAGAGGCTGCTCATGATGAAGGACAGGTAAACCCTGAAAACGGGGCTTAGCCCAGGAGGGTTCTTGACTGCACCCAGAAAAGAATTCAAGGGTGAGATAGTGGTGAAAGAAAGCAACTTTATTGAAGCAGCAGTGTATAGCAGCTGCAGAGGTACAGCTCCTTGTGGAGCAGGGCTAAGTGTGTCCAAAGTAGCAGCATATGGGCTGTTGGCTAGCTGTATTTATATCCACATTTAATTATATGCAAATTAAAGGGCTTTCCAGAATTAGTGTCATTTTATGTAGATCCAATCAGCACTTCAATTTTTCAGAAAGCTAGAAAAGTGCATTCTACTCCCACAAGAAAAAATAAATAGCTTGAAGCACAGTTGACACTTCAAATTAATGTATCTAGATTATTGAAATTTAGATAATGTAATTCCTTTACTTAGAAGGAAGAAAATTTATTTAGAACTTTCTAGAAAAGGAGCAGGGAGTTGCTGATCTCTTACCTCACTCAGGTGTTTGCCTCTGGCAGTGGCTGAGTTCCACCAGGACAGAAACTCTCTTCCTCCACAGCTCTGGCTCTCACTGGCCCTAGAAACACTCCTTTCTCCTCTTGCTCCTTCATCCCTAGGGTTTGTGATGGCTTATTAACATTTTTAGTCTCTGGAAGTATCAACAACCTTGGTTTGTGCTTTTGTAAGTAGTTTCTTTATTTGAACCATATGGGGTGTTTTCTCCAAGCTCCTTCCTCATATAAAACATTGTAGGAGCTTAAGAGAAGGTTGTTAACTCCATCTGGGGAAGTTAGAGGAGTATATTTTTGTATTGATACTTAAAAGATAAATAATTACTTTCCAGGCATGCTGGCAGGAGGAGACAATTACAGATAGAAGAGACAGTTTCTACAAAGGAGAAAAGTATGAGACAGCATGCTATGATCACAGCATTATTTATAAATAACTAAATATTTCTGAGTATGAAGTACAAGGCACAGGTCATCAAGAGTCAAATGCTTGAAGTTAATTTAGCTGATGTTCTCTAAATTGACTATTTTAGACAATTTATCAAATCTTGTAAAAGTTTCTTATTTTTAAAAATTATGATAACAAAAACTATCATTTGTCAGCAATTATGTATCACAAACTGTTTTACCTTTTTTGTTGCACAATTGCTGTGTCATATGCTGAAGTGGACAAGTGCAGGGTGGAGAACGGGAACAACTCTCAAAGAAATACCTAAGCATAATATTTAAAATGGAGTGTCCATGTATCTGCTATAAACAATGGCAAAGACAGTTTAGTCTTTAAAGCAAAAATATTAAATAGTAAAGCAAAACAGGAGACTGTAAATACTACATTTAGAACTCATCTGATGACTTGAATCCTCTTTATCAAGTCCATGCCAAGTGGGTATTCCCAGGATATATGTAAACTTGGGAACAGGGAATAAAAAACAACTTGGAGCTCCTTTATCCTATCTTTGAACAATTCTGACAATAGGACAATCGTTCTTCAGGATGAGCTGAAAAATAGCTCCTCATTCTGTCCATTAGAACAGCATTGCAAAAATTCATTCTGTACTATTCTAACATTACACATGCTCCCTGGGAAAAGATTTCTAAGAAATATAAAAAGCACTGCAGAGTATTTACTTCATTTAAAAATTGCATAAGTAAATCTATTAAATGATATTTAATACAAAGTTTTCCAAAAATACTTGACTACTGAATATTTCTTTATTGTTACATTATTGCATAATTTAGTAACATCTGGGAACTAGTTGTTTTCACCTAGGTCCTCTAGAAAGCAAAGCCTGGGGCAAGAGTGAAAGTGGAGATACTCCATGTAGGTGATTACAAGCCCAGGATGGAGGTGGTGAAAGGGGAAATGGAATGGGTGTAAGTACAACGTGCTGACTGCCGCTTCTCAATGAACCAGGAAACACAGAAGAATGCTCCACAGCATCTCCCCCAAAAATGTGACTGTTCATACAAGGTACAAAGGAAGGGGAATTTATCTGTCATGCTTCCTCACACCTTCTTTTGCTATTGGTCAAGAACTACCCCAGGCAATGACTAACCCCTCTCTATCTTCAGGTTGCAGTAGCTGTCTCTCAATGGTCACTCAGGGAGCCAAATTCCAAGTTGCCTATTTGAATCCTAAAGTGGAGGGGATGAATTCTCAAGTGTAGGCCCAACCTGTGGGGTATAAGGGCCATTCAGGCCCCAGGCTTCAACCCAGACTCCAGCCAGCTCGTGTAGCTTGGCTTGTGCTGTGTAGCTGAATGGCATCTTCAAGGGGACATGAAGTTGAGTAGTTGAGTGAATCCAAGAAGCCACACGACACTGCCTTAGAGGCATGCAGGATTTGAATTCTCCTTTCACAGTCATTCTGTAAATATTAGTAGGTTGATGATATCTCTGAAGATTTGTAAAGTTAACATCCTCAATTTCTTAGATTGAATCCCCTTGTCTTCCTGTCCTTTGGTTGTTCTTCTATTTATTTGTAGTCTATTTTAAAAAGATACTCGGATCTCAAACCATGGCCTAGGTGTCTGAGTGGATTTGTCCATATTCTAGATAAAGAAGTACTTCTGTTCATACTGCCAGAGATGACACTGCTTTTTAATGGCAGATCCATCACACTCTGCCTTCATAAACCTCTGAACTGTTTCTTCTCTTACACTACTACCTACCCATCCTAGAGTTGGAGAGTTGAGATTTTTATTATCTAAGAGTAGTACTGGAAATTTACCTTTTTAAAATGTGCTATAGTTATTTTGAGTCTGTTGCTTCAATCATCTGGTTTAGCCTAGTATCTTAAATAGCTATCCTTTCAGATTTAGGTTGCTTTTACATTCGCAAAGTATGCTATCCAGCTCTTCATTTCCCATTATGCTACCTGAAATCTCCCTTTAGGCTTGCACTAATCACCTAGTCCAGGGGTCTGTAAACATTTTTAAATTCACCTCTTGATAATAAAAAAAAGTAATTAAAAGAATTATATGTGTGCATAAATTACATAGATTATTATAGTGTTACATTAATCAATTCTCAAGAAAGCATCTAAATGTTGTCACCTTTAATGGAATTTTCTATTAACACTGGGATACATTTCAAATAACTTTAAATATCAAGGAAAAAAAAGAGGCTTGCTTTATGGTTTGGGTGCCTAGATTTTAAATGTCTTGGCAATTATTACTTTATGCTATCATTAATTAATATCTCAATACAGAATGTGCTTCATTAATTAAATATAGTGAATGGAAATTTGTATATCAAATACTAAATAATATTTTCTAAATTTAGGGTAAACTTCTTTTGGGATCTGATTAGATTATCATTCTTTTCCCTTTGAATGTGGCTGACAACAACTTTGGAGTTTCAGCTCTGTCATTTTGCTGCTGTTGTTGTACACTTGTGTTTATGTTATCTATGTTATCTTCAATTTTTAATTTCTGTATAGGAATCTTTATAAGCCACTTATCTATTTTTTGAAAATATTAATTTGCTGATAGCCAGATAATGCAGTTCAATCCACTCAGTTCAAAACATTATAGTACCTTGAAAGCTAACGAGAGAGTGAGGGTGAAGCTTTAAACCACTCAGCCTTAGGGAGAAACTCTGTATATTGTATGTGATAAATGACTGTCTGATATGCAAACCTAACACAGGTGTCACTTTTAGTCCCTTATTAAATATTTGTAAGGTCTATTATCTTCATTATTTTTAATACAAACATACATATAAATATAACTTCTAATATTTTCTTTGTAGACACAAGGATAATTTGCACAACACCTTTTGATGACCACGGTTTTCATACCTGATTTATATGATCAGTTGGGGCAACTAACTCACCTCTCTGCACCTCACCTTTTAGTAAAAATAAAGATAGACATTCCTGTTATAGTTTGGGGTCCCAATTACAAATTACTTGTCTCCTTCAACACCCAGGAGTAGAACAGGGAGATAAGTGAAAGTCAGCGTCATCCTATTTAGGGATGTCTGTTACTCTCAAAGTCTAACGTTCCCTGGTAAAGATGGAATGGATGATGTAGCTGATAAATGCAGTCAACATGGCTGCCTCCTGCCTCATCCCTCTCCCCAGTCTAGACCTCAGCAGCTAGCTGTGGGGATGAGCAGGGGCTGCAAAACCACCTCAGAGTACTTACTCTGTCTGCTGCTTAGAGAATCTGTCTGTCTCACAGTGACTGGCAGTGATGCTCACCAACCACTGCCCAAAGGAGAAGACACCAGAGAACTCAAAAGTGTATAGTGGGTGGTAGAATTTATCCTGGATCTGTTACTGCAAGGGCAGAGGGCACTGAACGAGTGCTCCATTTCTCTCACTTATCTTTTTTTTTTATTATTATACTTTAAGTTCTAGGGTACTCTACTTTATATTTGCTCCTCCACAAGGGAGGAAGGAAGGGTAATGTGACTGGTGGGAGCCTCATATACATATGCCATGTTGATGTGCTGCACCCATTAACTGGTCATTTACATTAGGTATATCTCCTAATGCTGTCCCTCCCCCCCTCCCCTCACCCCACAACAGGCTCTGGTGTGTGATGTTCCCCTTCCTGTATCCAAGTGTTCTCATTGTTCAATTCCCACCTATGAGTGAGAACATGTGGTGTTTGGTTTTTTGTCCTTGCGATAGTTTACTGAGAATGATGATTTCCAATTTCATCCATGTCCCTGCAAAGGGCATGAACTCATCATTTTTTATGGCTGCACAGTATTCCATGGTGTATATGTGCCACATTTTCTTAATCCAGTCTATCATTGATGGACAGTTGTGTTGGTTCCAAGTCTTTGCTATTGTGAATGGTGCTGCAATAAACTCACTTATCTAAGACACAAGCAGCTCAGGAGAGCCAAGAGGACCTTCTCTCCCACTGCCAAGAGGCCACAGTGCATGGGATGTGTGGGAGGTGACCTACTGGCTACAAGGCTCCCACTAGTCACATTACTCCTCCTTCCTCCCTTATGGAGGAGCAAATATAAAGTAGAGAGAATAAAGTCAGAAATGTTCCATTCAAAATTTCCAAAACTGGGAGAGAACATGAAAATCCCCTTCTATGGAAATGGAAAGACAGAGGATAAGTGTTACTTCCTAAAAAACCTATCTGGCAGGACTGGCAAAATGAATGAATGAAGTATACATGGAAACCTCCTAAACACCATGCACATAGTAGGCATTCCATAAAATTAGCTTAAAAATTAATAATAGTCCTTGAACTAATTGTCTGAACTATGATGGGAAGAAGCCAGTAATTACTAGTAATGACAATTTTTCTACAAGCACTTTAGCCACATTTTATATATTATTGCTGTTATTAAGTACCTAACAAGGTTTGTTGGCATAGAACAATGCATTGCCTTGAATTGAAAATAGGCAGGAATTGAATAGAAAAATTTATAGGCAGTGTAGATCCCCTTAAATTGAATTAGTTTCTTAAATATAGTACTTATAGTACCCTTGATGTAAGCTTTTTTAAAGCATTAGAAGAATCAAACAAACAAGATCTATATTTTTGCATAGGGTGTTTTATGTTCAATGCTACAATATTTATGTTTGGCACTATTCACTCCATGGGAAAATATAGGCTGTGTGTCTTTTATTTGCTTGATAGTTCAGACTCACTGATACCCAACGGCTCACTACACCCACAGATTTTGTCACAATACTTATATTCCGAAAAGGAATTTTTACCATTCAAAAGCAAGCCAAGTCTAATTTTGTAATTGTTATATACTGTAAGATGTTATTATTTAGTATGTGAAGTACCTAGATCTGTCATAAGTGAATGTGACGTAACATAATCTATTTTACACAGTAAAATGATTTGCCCGGATCTGTTTCATTTCTAACCAATGGCCAATTTAAAGAGTCTTACTCTTTATTTTTCTGCTTTCTTAGCCAGTTATTAAATTTACTATCAAAGAAATAAAGAGGAAAGAAGCCAATTATCCTATACCTATTTAGAATAAATGGACTCTGACTTCATGTCAACTGATGCTGCCTACAGACTATTTAAGCATTCCTTTCCTTGAGAAATCATGATAGTGCAGGTCTTAAAATAACAATAGTGAAGGTCAACTCAGCAATATTCCTACTATCAAGGGCTATGCAGCACACCAGTTTTTCTCTCAAAAATAGCAGGAGATATAGGTAAATGTGAGCCATGGTGGTTTGCTGCACAGATCTTCCCATCACCCAAGCATTAAGCCCAGCATCCATTACCTATTCTTTCTGATCCTCTCCTCCTACCACCCACTGTCCTCCAACAGGCCCCAGTGTCTGTTGCTCTCCACCATGTGTCCATTTGTTCTCATCATTTCGCTCCCACATATAAGTGGGAACATACAGTATTTGGTTTTCTGTTTCTGCATTAGTTTGCTAAGGATAATGGCCTCCAGCTCCATACATATTTCTACAAAGGACAGGATCTTGTTTCTTGTTATGGCTGCATAATACTCCATGGTATATATGCACCACATTTTCTTTATCCAGCCTGTCATTGATGGACATTTAGGTTGATTCCATGTCTTTGCTTATGTGAATAGTGCTGCAATGCATGATGTAACAAACCTGCACATCTGCACATATACTCCAAAACTTAAAAGTTACAACTTTTAAAAATATATTAAAAAATTAAAAATAAAAATTTGTAATAAGTTGGGAGTGATGCATGCTTTATTATAAATAACAATTAAATTAATACGTTTTTAAAAATAAAATGGTTTCTCATGGCAAAAAAAAGAAAGAAATAGCAGGAGACAGGCACTTTATCTTGCTTTTGTTTGGAAGGATCCAGTGACGTTTATTAGTTGGAAGTTGAGGATAGTAAAAAGGGACTATTATACAGAAAAGATGCAGCAGTCAGGGATCTACAGACCAAAAGTCAGAGTCTGAGGAAGAAGGTTGGTGACTATATAAGGTTCAAAGCTTTCCAAAAGGAAGAACTTACATTATAGAGCTGTACTCTTTCTCCTTCAGATGTGCTAATATTTGTTCTGCCTATGTACCATACCAGACTAAAAATACTGATAAATATAGATGCAATCAACAACAACAATAATTGTACCTATCATTTGTTGAGTATCTTTTATATATCAGGAGCTTTACAGATCGACCTATGTGCTTTTTTTTTGTTTTGTTTTGAGACGGAGTCTCGCTCTGTTGCCAGGCTGGAGTGCAGTGGCGCCATCTCGGCTCACTGCAACCTCCACCTCCTGGGTTCAAGCGATTCTCATGCCTCAGCCTCCCGAGTAGCTGAGATTACAGGCATGTGCCACCACACCCAGCTAATTTTTGTATTTTTAGTAGAGATGGGGTTTTACGATGTTGGCCAGGATGGTCTCCATCTCCTGACCTTGTGATCCGCCTGCCTCAGCCACCCTAAGTGCTGGGATTACAAGTGTGAGCCACTGTGCCCGGCCCTAAGTGCTTTTATATATAAGGAGACTGAAGCTCAGGGAGGTTAACTGCATTGAGCAAGATCATGTAGCTTATAGATCATGGAGCAGGGACTCAAGCCAGTTCAAAACCCACATTTTTCCACTATACCATAATCATGTAAGAAAAGAGCTGGCCGGGTGCAGTGGGTCAAGCCTGTAATCCCAGCACTTTGGGAGGCTTTAGATCAGGAGTTTGAGACCAGCCTGGCCAACATGGTGAAATCTTGTCTCTACTAAAAATACAAAAATTAGCTGGGTGTGGTGGTGCACGCCTGTAATCCCGGCTACTCAGGAAGCTGAGGCAAGAGAATTGCTTGAACCCAGGAGGCAGAGGTTGCAGTGAGCTGAGATCACGCCACTGCACTCCTGCCTGGCAACAGAGAGAGACTCTGTCTCAAAAAAAAAAAAAAAAAGAAAAAAGAAAAAAAAAAAAAAGAAAGAAAGAAAAGAGCTAAACTCATTTGTGTTTAATTCATATAATAAATCTAACCTATTTAAATCCTGGTCCATTGCCATTCACAAACAATATTTCTGTAGGGAGGAACTACACTAATTTCAATTCAACTATGCTTACTCAAAGGGAAGGGTTTATGATTATAAATACTTCTGTGATTTGAAAAGGCAACCATTCTTCCATTTTTCACATCCATCAAGTTGACTGTTTGCTTAAAAATAAAACACTGCTAAATAAAATGTTTCATGTAGATGTAAGCTTTTTAAATAAATTGAATTAACACTAATTGTCCCAGGTTTTCTGTAAGAATTCACTTTCTCGATCCTAAAATCATTATATATTATCCTAAACTTTAAGGAAATGGAGTACATATTAGTTCCATTTTATACGTGAGAAATCAAAAGCTCACAGAGAACAAGTCAATCACCAAAGAACAAAGAGAATGTTAGTAGTTAAGCCCTCTTGAACAACAGGTAGTGGCATCACAGATGCAGAAGTAATGAGACAGATCTGGGGTTCAGTTCTGGTAGGGCCCCTAACCATAACAATGCCAGGCTCTGACCTACACATAGGGATACCAAAAAAGACTACGTTGCTTGCACTTAATTAACTTACATGTAGCAGTTCTTTTGATGATCCAGTTCAGTGGTGTGGCTTTTGAAAGTCGTTTTTAAAGTTTTTATTTTATTTTTAGATTCAGGTGGTACATGTGTATGTTTGTTACATGGGTATATTGCTTAATGGTGGGGATTGGGCTTTTAGTGTATCAATTACCCAAATGGGAAATATTGTACCCAATAGATAATTTTTCAACCCTTGCCCTCTTTCCACCCTGTCCCCTTTTGGAGTCCCCAGTGTCTATTATTCCATGATCATGTCCATGTGTACAAACTGCGTATACATGCTTATACATTTATAAATTAGAACATGTGGTATTTGATTTTCTGTTCCTGAGTGAGTTCACATAGGATAATGGCCTCCAGCTCCATCGATGTTGCTACAAAGGACAGGATTTCATTCTTTTTTATGGCTGTGTAGTATTCCATGATGTGTATATACCCCATTTTCTTTATCCAGTTAACCTTGATGGAAACTTACGTTGGTTCTATGACTTTTCTATTGTGAATAGTGTTGTGATTAATGTATGAGCACAGGTGTCTTTTTCATATAATGATTTTTTTTCCTTTGGGTAGATACTCAGTAGTGGGATTGCTAGGTCAAATGGTGGTTCTATTTTCAGTTCTTTGAGAAATCTCCATACTGTTTTCCACAGAGGTTTGTGTTAGGCCATTCTTGTGCTGCTATGAAGAAATACTTGAGACCAAGTAATTTGTAAAGAAATGAAGTTTAATTGGCTCACAGTTCTGCAGTCTTTACAGAAAGCAGGGTGCTGGCATCTACTCGGCTTCTGGGGAGGCCTCAGTAAACTTAAAATCATGGTAGAGGGTGAAAGGAGAGCAGAAACATCACATGGCCAGAGCAGGAGCAAGAGACAGAGAGTGGAGTAGGTGGTGCCACACACTTTTAAATGACCAGATTTCATGTGAACTCAGAGCTCACTTATCACCCAGAGGACGGTTCAAGCTATTCATGAGGAATCTGCCCCCATGATCCAAACACCTCCTACCAGGCCCCACCTCCAACACTGGAAATTACAATTCAATATTTGATTTGGGCAGGGACAAATATCCAATATAAGTCAAGGATGAAATAATTTACTTTCCTACCAACGGTGTATAAGCATTCCCTTTTCTCTGCATCTACACCAACATGCTGTCTTATGACTTTTTATAATAGCTATTTTGGCTGGTGTAAGATGATATGTTATTGTGGCTTTAATTTGCATTTCTCTGATAATTAGTAATGCTGAGCATCTTTTCATGTGTTTGTTGGATGCATGTATTTCTTGAGAAATGTCTGTTCATATTCTTTGCCCAGTTTTTAATGGAGTTGTTTGTTTCTTCCTTGTTGAGTTGTTTGAGTTCCTAGCAGATTCTGAATATTAGTCCTTTGTCAGAGGCATAATTTGCAAATATTTTCTCTCATTCTGTAGGTTGTCTGTTTACTCTGTGGATTATTTCTTTTGTTCTGCAGAAGAATTTTAGTTTAATTAAGTCTCATTAATCTATTTTTGTTTTTGTTGCACTTGCTTTTGAGATCTTCATCACAAATTTTTTGCCCAGGCCAATGTCCAGAAGAGTGTTTCCTAGGTTTTCGTGAAAGTCATTCGTAAAAGCTCAACCCAGAGTCTGTTTCTTCAGTCTTTCAGATAGTTTTTAACTATCTAATATCCTGTAATACATTCCTTCCTGCTTAAAGGAGTAGACTGGTTCTTTGCATTGAATTCTTATTGATACCCATGTGAATACAATGGATTCTGCATCATAGATTTACTGGTTAATGGAATATACGTTTTGAATCAGCCCACATTATTTATACTTTAGTGTTTCTTAATATTTTATGCTTTAGGCATCACAGTGAGGACTTGGCTTTTATTTAAACTCAGAAAACCTGGGAAAAGATAGGACTAAAGAAAAAACAATGCAACAGATGCAGCAACCCAGGCAGGATAAGATGCCAGTTAAAGGGTTGACTGCAACATTCTTTCTTCTTCTTTTGCCTTATCTCTTATCCTGTGTGTAACAAAAAGAGAAAGACCAAGGAAAAGAATAAAATAGTCATGGCCAATATTATAAAAAATTACAGACTAGGGGAAAAATCAGAGAACAGATCACACAGAAAGATTAAAACACGGGTCTAAAGAGATCATGTGCTAAGAAGTTCTGATTCTCCCATCATCTTTGGTTAGCAATATAGTCTAACCTCAGTGAGGAGATTTCTCCCTTCTCCAGCTCCTGCTTTTTTATCCTCCATTTATTTCCAGAGAAAGCTTAAACTTTAGTTAGATATAATTGAGCTACAAAATTATACATATTTAATGTGTACATTTTGATGAGTTTGGACACATATGTACACCTGTGATACCATCACAACCAAGGTACTAACACTTGTCACTTCCAAGCATTTCCTTGTATTCGTTTGTGAAGGGTTTTTTTTTTTTTTGGTGAGAATATTTAACATGAGATATGAGATCTATCTTCAACATACTTTAAAGTGCACAAAGTCTTATTGTTAATTATATGTACTATGTTGTAGAGATGATTTCTAGAACTGACTCATCTTGCACAACAGGAAATTCATACAAATAATTGAAAAGACATCCTGTGTTCATGAGTTGGAAGAAATAATATTGTTAAAATATCCATACTACCCAAAGCTACCTACAGAATGAATGTAACCCTTATCAATATTTCAATGGCATATTTTATAGAAATAGATAAAAATCCTGAAATTTGTACAGAACTACAAAAGACCCCAAATAGCTAACATGATCTTGAAAAAAAAGAACAAAACCAGAGACATTACATTTCCTAATTTCAAAATATATTACAAAACTACAGTAATCAAAATGGTATGCCACTGTCATAAAATCAGACATACAGGCTAATGAAACAGAAAAAAAGAGTCTAGAAATAAATCCTCATATATATGGTCAATTGACCTTGGGAAAGGTTACCAAGAGCCCATAATAAGGAAAGAATAGCTTCTTAAACAAATGATGTTGAAAAAATTGAATATCCACATGCAGAAGAAAATTTGACCCCTATCTTATACATACACAAAAATCAATTCAAAATGGATTAAAAACCTAAATATAAGACCTGAAACTGTAAAACTCCTAAAATGAAATGTAAGGGGAAAACTTCTTGACATTGGTCCTGGCAACGATTTTATTTTTAATATCACACCAATGCTCAAGCAACAAAAGCAAAAATAGACAAGGGACACTACATCTCACTAAAAATCTTCTGCAGAGCCAAGGAAACAATCAACAGAGTATAAGGGCATACTACAGAATGGGAGAAAATATTTGCCAACCATCTATCTGATAAGGGGTTAGTGTCCAAAATATATAAGAATCTTCTACAGCTCAGTAGCAAAAAAACACAAAAACAAACAACCTGACTAAAAAGTGGGCAAAATACTTGAGTAGACATTTATCCAAAGAAAACATACGAATGGCTACTAGTTATAGGAAAAGATGTTCAGTGTCACTAGTCATCAGATAAATGCAGATCAAAAACCACAGTGAGAAACCTCACACCTATTAGGATGGCTATAAAAAAAAAACAAAAACAAAAACAGAGGAACAAAAAATAATGAGTGTTAAAGAGGACGTGGAGAAACTGGAACCCTTATACACTTTTCAAGGGAATGTAGAATGGTGCAGCCACTAGGAAAAACAGCATGAAGGTTCCTTAGCAAATTAAAATAGAATGACTATATGATTTAGTAATCTCACCTCTGGGCATATATCCCAAAGAATTGAAATCAGAATCTGAAAGAGATACTTGCACCCTCATATTCATTGTAGCATTATTTATAATAGAAACAACCCAAAAGGTCATTGAAAGATGAATTAATAAAGTGATACGTACATACAATGGAATATTATTCAGCCTTAAGAAAGAAGGAAATCCAGCCATTTGCGACAACATGAATGAAACTACAGGAAATTATGCTAAGTGAAATAAGCCAGAAAGTGAAAGGCAAATATTACGCGATTCCATTTATATGAAGTATCTCAAATAGTCAAACTCATAAAAGCAGAAAATAGAACGGTGTTCACCAGGGGCCAGGGAGAAGGAAAAGTAGGAAATCGTTCTTCAAGGGGTGTAAAGTTTCTCTTATGCCAGAGGAAGTCTTAAGTGTATCCGAGTGAGTGGTTGGAGTCTTCACAATAAAATCAACCACTTTTTCTGGCCCTGTCCCTAATCACCCAAACCATTTAACTTACTGACTTTGTCTTACCCCAAGATGTCAAGAAACCAAATTATTAAACTGGATCATGGCCAAACTCAATGTAGTAGCAATTCTTTTTACAATATCCCGGAAGAATGACCATTTAAACTCTGACTGATAATTATGTTAATACTTTTGTTGCCTAATTAATTAAGAGAAGGAATTCAGGCCAGAGGTGAAGCATAGTTAGGTACTCTTCCTTAAAAGCAATTAGCCAGTTGATTTCAACATTTCTACTCTTTGAAAACAGTATGTTTATTTACATTATGCTTCCCCCAACTCCATTCAGGTGTAAACAGAGTGATACGTTAGCCTTCTCTGGTGCATCTGCCAATACAGTATTAAGTTCTAACAGCTGAGGATGGCTGGACCTTCACCTCTACTTTATTTCCTCAAAATAACAGTTGTCAGATGCATAAATACAGCACAGACATGTCTATATAAATAAAACCCCAGAAATAAACATATGCAGAGAATCATATGCTCAAACTAAAATACCTTAACATAACTCGATCGATTGATATTTTAGCCTTTTTGAGTTCCTGTGATAGTCAAATATTTATTTTCATGATGGTTGATGTGGTCAACCACACACAACTACAACATAGCTGGGAGCCCGTGAGTGTTTAGGTATGCCAGAAAGCAATACAATCATTTTTCTATATTGGGAACAGAGGTTGCAAGCTCCAAGCCAGTACACAGAGGCCAAGCAGATGATATAAATTAGGGAAGCGGTGAAGGACTGGGATCTATTGGAGAGGCTGTGCCCCTGCAAAATAAAGTTCTCACCACTCAGCACTAACAAAGGTTTTTTTGTCAATGGATATAGGCTCAGTTTCCCAGATTTTTCTATTTTTAAAAAGAAGTCAGACAACTTTAAAAAAAATAAAGAAAATCTCTATACTTTTAAGTGTTGGGAACAAATTCAACTTAAGAATAACCAAAACAAACCACTGACCAAATAAAATATATCTGCAGGCTCATGTACCTCCAGTTTGGTAATTTGTTTCAGACAAATGGGCCATTTTTAGCTTCTTTTCTAAAAGTCTATATTTACATTTATTTATTTATATTCTTAGACATGAATAAAATATTTCTCTAATTTTTAAAAAAGTGCTTAAGCTAAACTAGATGGGAAATTTCTTTTAAATAAGTCATCTTAGAGCAATGACCGCTACTTGAGATGGAAGAAGTTGTGCTAGTTATGGGGACAGGGAAGCCAAAAAAAAAAAAAAAAAAAAAAGGGAAAAACACACTTTCTTGTAGAAATTATTATTAAAGACAATCTTAGGGTCACTATCCCATAAAAGTTTGTACAATGATGGAAACATTGTATATCTTCTCTGTCCAATATGATAATCAGTAGCCACATGCAGCTACTGAGAATTGAAATGTGGCTAGTACAACTAAGGAGCATAATTTTAAATTCTATTTAATTTAAATTAATTTATTTTTAAATTTAAATCGCCACATACAGTTAGTGGCTGCTATATTAGACAGCACAGCACTAGGTATATAACCTAGAATAGAACATCTTGTTCAAAAGATATTATTCCTATGTGCATCCTTACAGATGTCAAATTGATTTCCAGATTAAAACCATACTGATTTATATGTCTAACAATGATTTTTTTAAATATAATTTATGTTCTTCAACACTGGCATTGTCAAGATTTAAAATTTTTGATAGTCACTTGGGCAATAATGGCAGCTCTTGGTCAATCTTTATTTTCCTGATCATGAAGTTTATCATCTTATATTAACCATTTGGCTTTGTACTTTGAATTGCCTGTTCATATACTTTAAATCATGTTTCTACTGGGATATTTGCTTTTCTATTCTCTCTCCCTTCTCTCCCTCTCTTCCTCTCTGTGTTCCTTTTTTCCTTCCTTCCTTCCTACCTAACTTACAGAAGCAATTTATAAATTATTAATTTTTAATCTTTTACCTGTCATGTGAATCAGAAATGTCTTCTCCCAGTCTGTGCGTTTTATTTTCACTTTGTTTATGTTGTTTTTTTTGATCAGAGGCTTTACAATTTGAATGTAGTATGGTGGATTTGTCATTTACTTTATGGCTTGTGCAGTTTATCCCTTATTGAAAAAACTCTTGCTGAACCAAAGTCTATTTTATCTGATAATAATATAGCTTGGCCAACATTCCTTTGGTTTAGGATTGCTGGATTTAGTAAATAAAATTATAGTATACCAGTTAAATTTAACATTTAGATAAACAGTAACATTTTTTTCCTTTTTTTTTTGTATAAGTTTGCCATATGCAATATTTGGGACATAATTATAATAAGAATATTCACCATTTATCTAAAATTCAAATGTAACTGGTCATTCTCTATTTCATCTGTCAATTGTATTTTGCTTAGAAAATATCTCTCCATGTATTTTTCTCTCATTTTTCTTCCAAATTTCCAAGAGCCTTATGCATTACGTGTCTCCCTCATAATTAGCATTTAAAAGAAATATAGTTCATTACCCAACATAAGGATCTGTCTCCCAAAAGGCAGATTGAGGCCACTTACATTTATTGTGGTTATTTCTTTTTAAATATTTATCATGCTTTTTGTTGTGTTTACTTTTCTCTTTTTCTGCCCTTTTCTATATTGATTAGGTTTTATTTATTTCTGGCTTTACACTCTACTAACTTGGATAATATAACTCTATTATTTTAGTTGTTGACCTTAATATTTTAAGCAAACTTTTTGTACCTGTAGTTATACTCAGTTATTTGAGAGATCTTCATGCTCTTTTCTCATATTTGAATGAAATTGGTTCTCATTATTTGAATTCTTTTTTTGTGTGTGTATTTTTCTTTTTGTAAAGTTTTTGGAAGAAGGCAATATAATGATCGCATCTATGCTTTACAAAGAAAACTCGGCATCTATATGAAGAATAAATGATGGAGCTAGGCTGGAGAAGTACACTACTTGAAGTCAACAAGAAAGCAGCTGGTGAAAGATGATGAGACACTTATCAGAGGAAGCAGTGAGGATGGAAGGGAGATAAATATACACTAGAGGCACTGGAAAGTGCATCACCCAACTTACTGAGTCATCAGATGTGATATTCTGAATTTCCTGGGTTAGGTAATAATTAAAATGGAAATTGTAAGAAAATAGCACCTTATTTATTTATCTATTTATTTTTAACAAAACAAAAAATCCAAGATTTATCAAGACAGAATGTTGTTTAAAGATACTGCAAATGGCCAAGGGTAGGTGGGAAAGTGAATAGTTTTAGCTACAGCTGCTGTCACATGGGAAAGTTACTACTGTCTTGGTTGGAATGGTGGGTGGGGATGGGTGGGTCGACAGTGTTGGAAGATTTGGAGTGGGGTGAGAAGGCTTCCAGGGCACAAAGTTGGAAGTAACTCTACTCACACTGGAAAAACCCTCATGGGTAAGGTTAAACATATTGCCAAGATAGGGGGCTCCTGCTTGGAAAACCACTGGGTCCCCACCAAGAGCAACTGTGGTGCTGCTATGGAGTGTGGTTCAGATTGAGATAGCTGTGAAGCTTGGGCTTCAAGGATGAACTTGAAGACCCAATCTCCAGCCCTTCTTCTGCCTTCAGATTTCTCCTCCACACCTGTAGTTTACTATATTTTAAGCACTGGTATGTAATCTTTATATTTAGAATTTGTTATATCTATATTCTCTTGAGGGTCTAGTATTTAGAGCCTGTGACTGTTCCTCCCTGCAGATCAATCCAGAGATTTTGGAGAAGAGAAAATATTGCAGGAAGAAAATATTTTAATTCATGATCTTGAGGATATCAAGGGAAAGATGTGTCTGATATTAACAAAGAAGGCTTGTTCTCATATAGTAATGTCTTTGGCCAAAATACAGAATGAAGGAAGAGAAGCAGACACTTCCTGTCGTGCAGCTCAAGCTACTATATGCTTTTGAGGACACCTACATCACATTCTTTTGGTACCATCATTCAATTCTCCATATTAAAGAAACTTTCAAAAAGGGTTAGTTTTCAACATTTGGTTATCTTTGGATTTCTGGCAACAGTGAGGAGATGGAGTTGCCTCTCTTTATGCAGCCCTTATGCAGCCCAGAATTTACTCTATTTTTTTTTTTTTAATGGCGTTTCGCTCTTGCCATCCAGGCTGGAGTGCAATGGCGTGATCTCAGCTCATCACAACCTCCACCTCCCTGGTTCAAGCAATTCTCCTGCCTCAGCCTCCCGAGTAGCTGGGATTACAGGCATGTGCCACCGTGCCCAGCTAATTTTGCATTTTTAGTAGAGACAGGGTTCCCCCATGTTGGTCAGGCTGGTCTCGAACTCCCGACCTCAGGTGATCTGCCAGCCTAGGCCTCCCAAAGTGCTGGGATTACAGGCGTGAGCCACCATGCCCAGCAAGTTTACTCTACTTTCATATGGATTTGTGAGGGCAGTAAATGCAGGTGGGGACATGATGGTGATCCAATATCTATTGGTCTTCTTGTCCATCCATTTTGTCCCTTCCTGGAGAGATGGAAAGGGCTATCTGCTTTTAGCACAAACCTGTCAATTCTCTTAGGAAAGGCTCAATTAGCAAAGGTGATTTCCTCACTGTCTATTGGAAGCAGCTCCTCTGCTGAACTGCTGCTCCCCAAAGAGCAATAGCAGCATTTCAGCTGATTTAGGCATGGATTGATGGAGACTGTGAGGTCTCAACTGTCAGTTCATTGTATCAATAAGATTGAGCTTTCCTTTGGGGTGTCCAAGACAGTGGATGCAGCACAGATCTCCCACCCTTTTCCATGAAGAAGAAACACCGTATTCAATATTCCAGATTCCCCTGTTTCATTATCTCACGGTCCTCAGAGACGTAGGATTTCAAATTTAAGTTTGTCCTGTACACTGAAGGTAAAAACCTGGCACAATGTACACAGGGTGATACTTTCCTAAAAAGCAAAACAAATGAACAAAAAAACTATATGTTTTCAACAAAACAGTGGAAATTAAAATTTTAAAAACAGAAAAATAAATCTACGTGTAGGCTATAATACAAATATAAACCAGAACCTACCTTTAATAGAGAAGCCCTTTGCCCGAGGGCTTTCTCTGATCACAAGGGCATTCTCATCTTATGGACAAGGAAGGCTGGAAAAGCTTGGGAAGAAAATAAATGAGGAGGAAAATAGAATTAATACTCTGACATTCTCAACCCTCAGGTGGGTTCACCCTGATTAGTGCTCTGTATAGCCTTCCAGAGGTCCGTTAGCAGTGTAAAAGGTACACACACACACACACACACACCTCTAACAAGATTCCTATAAAGATTAAATGCAATAAAATATATGCAAAGTGTCTAGTGCAAAGTAGGTGCCTAATATGCATCCTTACTATTCTTCATTTCAGGAGTTTTCAGTGATACAGATGATCTATCCATTACTTTTCCAGCCACTGGTAATCTCTATTCAGACCCAATTTTTCACACACAATAAATACTTAGAAATATATAGATCAGTGTTTCTCAAAATATGGTTGAGAAACCACTAGCATCAGAATCACTTATGGAGCTTATTGAAAGGGAAATGTCTAGGTTCCACTAAATTTGAGTCTTTGAGGATGGGCTCAGGAATGTGCATTTCATGAGAAGCAATTATTTGTGTAAAGCTAGGGAAAACTGCCTGGGAGGTCTGAGACAGGACTCCTCATCTTTCACCATTGGTAGGAGTCAAACACAACGGAGAATAGACTGAGGATCTGGCTTGAGACTTTGCCAGCTGAAAAATCATTGCTGTTAAGAGTCTGGGCTTTGAAGCTAGAAACACTTGAGTCAAAATACTGGCTTTGTCACTTACTTGCTATTGAATCTTGAGCAGGTTACTTACTCATTGTGAGTCTCAGTTTCCTCCTATGTAAGATATGAGTAACAATGGTAAACACCTCAGAGGATTTGGAAATGATTAAAAGAGATAATAATACAGGTACTTTATAAAACCTGGCACTTGGCACAGAGTGAATGACTGCTAAACATCCATCTTTATCACCACTGTCATCGGATTGCAGGAAAGCACTGGAAGTATATGAGTAATAAAGTATTTGTTGAAAACTCCCAAAAGTTAAACTGTGGAATGGTGGGTTCCTCAGTGGGACAAGACAGCTAGAAAATAAATCTTAGATTTAAAATTGGGGTGCCATAAAATTTACTATCCAACTACACCACTTATATCCAGGATAAATGCTAAAACCAATGGAATGCATGGAATAGCTGAAATCTGGGATTTGCGCAGGCGAAACAGAATATGGCGTCACTTGATTCATAATCTGACCTCCACACTGCAGAGAACTTGTCTTCAAACGGAAAAATACCAGCATTGCACAGTCTGTCACTTTCTGCTGGCATCTAAGTAAAGGTCATCTGTATATGCCCCCAACTGTACAAAAAATCAGAGTTATAGCTATGCTTTCTATATTGGTGTTCAATAAATTACTTCGTTGTTTAGCAGGCTGTATTTTCCAGGAAAAGTTTCTTTTTAGGTTTGTCTCCTATGTAATTATTAAAATTATAAGAATACTGTGTGAACATGTTATAACTTAGGTTCTGTAGTTGGAAGTGCAAGCATGAGGCAGAGGAGAACCATAAGTAAAGATTTACAATAGTTAGATTATGTGGCTTCTATTCTGGTGTCATCACAGCTGGCTGTGTGATCACAGGGAAATCACTAACCTTTGCTGTGTTATACAACTCCATCATCTGCAAAACAAGAAAAATGCCACCTGCCCTAAGTCCCTCAGAGACTGGTGATAAGATCAAATGAGATGTCAGAGTAAGTGCTTTGAAAAAGTATGACAAAAGAACGCTCATTTTTAGTAAAGAATGGAGACTCACTTCTTAAACAGTGAGCACCCATATCTCCTCCTAAGCCACCAAGTAGAATTGTAAGAGGCAATGTGTAATTATAACAAAGCTCAAAAGATCTGGTCTCCTGGGCCTCATCTTCCTCACCCTCCCATTGTTGTGGCAGGTGATTAATCATCAGGCTTCTTGACTTCTCTCTTTGCTGGCTGGCCACCCTAGGGTCATAGCCACTTTTCAAATCTGTCTTTGGGCTTTGCAGCTACGCAGGGCAAAAAGCCTTCCCTGGTGTTAGGGCATGCCAAAGCTGAACCTGGAGCCACCATTAGCCTAATTGACAGCACGACATTCCCCTGGGGAGAAGAGTGATAATCTAGCTATTTATCTTGTCTGTAAGTTTATCACCACTGTGCTAAGGCAGAGATGCTGAAATATAAAAATGAGGTAATGCACATTCTTCCCAGACTATGTGCTATTAAAGCCAGGTTGGGGGTCAGAAGAATAAAAGGTGAGCATCTGGGATTATGGTACTCTCTGTTGCTGCTTAATATCTCAAGTGGCCTTGGAGTAAGGGGCTTCTCATGAGGGCACTAAAGGACATCTCATTGTAATTGGGAGCAGGCTGGAGCTGTGTGGTCACTGCTACCTATGGAGTGGCTGCCTGCAAGCGACTAGACTGCTGCTTTTCTGCAAGGCAGGAGAGGCCCATTAGAAACACGAAGGGGTGGTTTAACTCTGCAACAAGATGTGTACAAATGTAAGCCTCCTATTGAAACCCATGCAACAGCTTCCAAAGTTAATTAAAAGCTAATTTTCTAATGAGATGGCAACACTGGCAACAACATGCTATCAGTATGAGAGCTACAGCCAGCAGCCGATAAGGGAACAGGCAACCTCCCTCTTACAGGATGGAAGATCCTACCTGCACCCATTAATTAGTCTCCAGTTGTATTGTTTTAATGCTAGCCACTAGTATAGACTGCTATAAAAATCATAAATTGCTTTGGCATTGCCACGGTATTGTCGATACTTATTTTACAGCAGGGCTATTTCTAGGCATAACATCTCAGGCAATGAAACCCACTCCTGGAAATAGTAAATCTAGGGGTAATGCCATGGACACTCCGTTAGGTCAAGTGCCATGGACATTTTAATCCTTTTGGCAATTGTTAATTGTAAGCCAGATTTGCAATTAGCTTTAATAGAGAGAAAGTGCCTTAAATTAACCGCACTTATGTTGGTTTTGCCTCTTGTTTCAATTTCAAACACATAGTCAAGCAAGATGACTCTTAGTCATTGTCTTAATGATATGGGTCTCCTGGCCATAGTCAGAATGTGCCAGACACCTGTGGCCATTCCTAGGCATTCTTCACAGGGAGTGTATAATGATGTCATGCAACTAGATGCTGAGCATCACCAAGAAACAACACACATTACTATAGAAACTCCAAGATTCTGGATACTTAGGAGATAGCTTGTTTGTTAAATTCTATCAGTAAATAGTTTGACGAACTATTTAGAGTCTCTAAGATAATCTAAAAAATTGAATAAAACGTTATCATATAGTCACTTAATGGTAAGCAGAAAGTAGAAAAATACTCTTCTCTTATTCTTTGTCATATATTCTCTTTCTCATAATCTCTCTTTTGGATTCTGCCTCATCTCTTCATTCATTCATATTCTCTCAATATCATGTTTTTTCACTGTTTCTTTTTACTCTTGCTGTCTTATACTTATATTCTAGTGCTCCCTAGAGTTATCTGAAGCTTAGAATATGGTGGTAAAGCTACACGGTTATCAATTCATTGAAACTTCAGGAAATCCCACCCCACTATTTCACTGGACAACATTGAGTCATATGCCCACATTCAAGCCAATTACCAGAAAGGGGAATGAGACCATATAGTTTGCTCAAAGTAATGAAGACTGGAGCTAGAACTGGCCTGACCTCCCCAGAAACAATGGCTACAGGGAGGAGTATGGATAAACACTTGGATAAACTTTGGGTTCTGTTTGGCAGGATAAAGGGGAAGATGCCTGCTGGAGGATTATAAGTGTCTGCTACAGAATTATAAGTAGTTTTTAGGGTGTGGCAAACAAAGAGGGGAGAAGAATCTGAAAAATACTCTCAGGATTGTTCCCAGAAAATAAGATGACTAAAGTTGGACCCTCTAGAGAGGAAGGAAGTAGGGCTCCATGTTCTGTGATACTAAAATCTGCACGTGTTAGCAGGTGTGAGCAGAAGTGAGGTCTTAGGAAGAGGAAGCATCACATATCATTCATTTTTAACAAATGTTTGTTGAGCGCCTGGCACTACAGATAGAGTATTAAATAGGACAAAGTACTTACTCTCAGAAAACTTATTCTCTAGTGGAGAAAAGAGATGAAAAGCAAATTAAGCATATAAATAAAGTCATTTTAGATTGTGAAGAAACTCAGACTAATACAGCAGAGTTCTTGGCTTAGGACAGAAGCAGTTAACATTAGCTAGGTTTGTCAAGGAAGGCATCTCTGAGGAAGTTATGACAAAAATGAAGTAGTAATGGGAATTTTCAATGAGCTAAATATCTGCTACAAGTGACAATCAGCTAAAAGGCACGTTCCAGAAAATTCTTTACTTGACTTGTGCTGGTTTTACTTGACTTGTGCTTTCTTCGCATGTGCTTCATTTCTGAAGTGATAATTTAATAACTGTGATTAAGAATCATTACTAAGGACATACAGTCTGCTACAATTTTGTTTAAGTTATTGATTCACTCAATAAATATTCATTAAGTACCTACTATGTGCCAGGCATTATCCTGGTCAAGTGGTGAGGAACAACATTAACAAAACCAAGGACATTCCTGCTCTAGGGGAGCTGACATTCCCATCAAATTCATCATAAACCCATTATAAAATTCATCATCAAACCCATTATAAAACAAGCAAACCAACAATGAGATAGATCCTAAGCACATTTGCAAAGGAGAACACTAGCTTAGAGATATTAACTACCTTGAATTACATTACAGTTCAAAGTACTGAATTTTTAAGTTATGCACACTGCCTTAAATAAACCAATAATACAAAACAACTGTGGTAGAAATTCAGGCAGTAACTAAATCTGATGAAGGTAGTCTTCAAATTATTCAGAGTGAAGACTTATGTGAAACATGAATGTATAGGTGCATTATTCCAGGAAGAAAAGCCCAGAGTATTTTCAAACGGGTTTGTTAATTCAAAATGTATCCAGAATCACCAATTTAGAAGTTACATATACCCCCCAAAGGGAGCTTTCAAGTAGATTTCAATGCAAAAGGGAATATTAAAGAAGAATACATACCAAGAAAGTAGCAGTGATTTCTAAAGAATACCATCAGTGACTCTAAGCCCCCAAATGTATCGAGGTGGGTGAAAATTCCCAAAGACAAATATTAAAAAGTTTTAGTTGTTTATGTTCCAAATAAGAGAAAGGTCTGGGAAGGAAGGTCCAGGTTTGCCTGTTGCTGAGGTCCAGTTGTATAACACTGACAATCAGTAGAAAACCAATCTGATAAGGCCCCTTGAGTTTTCTGCTTTCGTTGTCAAGAAGAATCATCTTCATATAGGAAAGGCAGGACAAATGCTGGTAAAAGGAAGTTGAAGCCCTAAGTTTATAAGAAAACTGTAAGAATTTGTCTGCCTCAATTGTCCCTTAGCGTTTATATGTTACTTATTTAGAACTTTAGGAAACTTAATCAGTTTATCCGTCTACCCTTGGTATTCTTAAGAAATCATGAAGAATTCAAGTTTTGGAAGACTAGAGGTAGGTAAACTTAGTCTTGACATACAAAAGAAGGTCAGAGAATTTTACTCCAGGCAAGAGTCTACAATGGACTATTTAAAATATATTTTGTGAGTACTTGAAATGAAGTCAACTTTGTTTAACAAAAACCTATCTTCGGCTCATTTTCTTTTGAGATAATGTTTCTCAAATAAAACATTATGGAAATGCAGTAAACTATACTACATACCACACTGTGTTTAATCAATTCTCTATTTGGAAACATTTTTTTTTTCTAGAGCATAGTACAGCATGACCTTAGATATTAAATATAAAAACTGGCAAACTAAATGGAAATTGTATGACCTACTCAAATATATCTCTTACTGAAAGAACAATTTAGAAGCTAAATAAATGTAGTTAAAAAAAACTGGCTCTAGAGTCAGACATTTTTATTTGGCAACCAACATCCATTATTTCTAGAATATGATCTTGAAAAAAATTATCTAAGCTTTAGATTCCTTAAAGTAAATCGGGAATAACAATATTATCTATTTTCTGTGGTTCTGTGAGGATCAAAGACAATGATACACTTAAAGTGTTTACCAGTGGGCCTAGGGTGACAGAGTCCTCAATAAATGATAGCTTTCGTTGCTATTTATTCCTTGCTAATTAAACACAGTGGTTTTGGTAGTTGTAAACCTAAGCAATGCTCAAGGAAAAGGGGCCAATATAATAGCATAATAAATTTAAAAACTGTTAAAGAAATTATCATATGAAGAATATTAGTAATAAGCCCTAATCTTCTCACATGTTAATATAATGCTCCATTAAAATCATATTAATAATCATTAATGTTAATTTTATTTCAGAGTGAGCCCTGCCAAAGTAGTCAGAGAACTGTGAAGTCATGCATAATGAATGCCTAAAACATTATAAAATCATGTGAAAAAACAGTATTGATGCACACATAAATGGCTCACTGAAAATAATGAAGAAAACACGACCACTATAATTTGCATATTTTGGTGCCCAGTTAGAGCTGTGGAAAAGTACTTCCCCACGAATCTGTGCTGTACCCACCACTCACTGAGATGCCTTGTTAAGCACCATGCACCCAACCAGACAAGAAATTCATTTTTCAGTCCTTAATTTGGGAGTGTGCTAGGCAGTTCTGGAGGCTGCTAACTAAATGACCATTTCCTAGTGACTAGTACTGCGCTATGGTAATATGAGGCACATTCCTATTTACTTATTCTTTATTCAATCCACTAACTGAGTTCCAGCTACAATACAATGACAATCTAGGAAAGAAAAAATTAGACATGCAGTCAGCCCATGGAAAGATAGCAGGCTACAGAAATAATTCTAATGCTTAATGGGCTGTGGAAAGTGCCTTATGAAAGGTACAGTTGAAATACTCTGATGAGAAAATGTAATTTCAGTTGAGTCTTGAAGCACCAATACTAGAGATCTGTGACTGAGTAGCCAGTGACAATGGAGAAGGAACCTAGAAAGTAGGCACAGAATGATCCAAGAGCAGAGAGGGGAATCATAGGTGAGCATCAGGGAATAGAGGTGGCTAATTAGATTGGGACTAGGGGTTCATGTAGATAAGACTTTGAGGAGCTAGAAGAGGACCTCAGACTGAACCCTAAGAACCACTGAATTTTAGGGCCAAAGAGAAAAAAAGGGAGGCCACAGAGGAACCTGTAAAGAATCAGAAAGGAAACTGAAAAGGTAGGAAAACATGGTATGACAGAAGCCACAAGAAGGAAAGGTATCAAGCAGAAGACAGTTTCAAACAGTATCAAATGCCAGAGAAAAGCAAAGTAAGAATTGAAA
This sequence comes from Hylobates moloch, assembly GCF_009828535.3. NCBI lineage: Eukaryota > Metazoa > Chordata > Mammalia > Primates > Hylobatidae > Hylobates > Hylobates moloch. Next base: position 72,960,663 of record NW_026652284.1, read on the forward strand.
AGTGTCCACTGAATTGGGCATTTAGGAGATTATTAGTAAGCTCAGCTAGAGCAGATGTGGTGGAGATGTAAGAATATAAGCATAAATACAATAGATCAGGAATGAAAGGAAGGTGAAAAGGAGATATAGTGAATGGAGATGAAACTTAATAGAGAAATGTGACATTCGGTTAGAAGAGAAGACAGAAATGGTAGCATTCAAGGCCTGAAATAAGATGCTCACAGTAAGGAAGAATAGGGAAGGATTCAAACGTGAGCACAGATGTGAAATGGACAGGATATGAAGCCACCATGGATTGGCATTTGGCTGAGAGGGAAGGAAGAGGAATTGTGTAGGTTTTTAAAGAAAGATGTGCCATTGATAGAAGTAGAAAATGTTAGAATATGAAGAGCACAGAGAAAGAAAGTAATGGAGTCTTCTTTGGATGATCTCAATCTAAGGTCTTTTTGAATCTTATTTTCTAGATCAATGGTATCTAAAGTAGAGATTATGCATCTTCAGGCATTCAATATGTTCTCTGCTCATTGACATCTCTGCAGTGCAGTTTATGTGCTACAATATTGCAGGTGGCTAATTTTGTAAAAATTAGAATCTTTATAATACTTTTAATGAAACTAGAGTTATAATAAAAATCTTTTTACAATGCAGAATTACAGAGGTTATCTTGTAATATAGTACTTAAAAGAGTGGTAAAACAAGAGATGTCACATAAAACTTAAGAGATGTCCTGGGATTAATTTGCTGATTTTTAAAACTTTTTCATAGGACTTCTCTATTTTTACTCATTCCCCAGATTTCTTCAAATTTTATGGCTGAAAATGTCACCTTATATGACTCCCAAATTTGCATTTCTAGCCTGGACTCCTCTCCAAAACTCAAGTCTTAGATATTCAACCATCTATTCAACATCTCTACTTTAACCAACTAACAAGTATTCTTTGAGCACTTACTGTATGCCAGGCACTAGTTTTAGCACTTTGAACACAACAATAACCAGACAGAAATCTCTGCTCCTGTGGATCTTTCATTCCAGTGGAGGGAAAATGAAAATAGACAATATGCATAATAACTAAGCAGAATAGATGGGATGTTCAAAAGTGATAAGCACTGAGTAGTAGAGAGGTAATATTATGGCAAGTGGCTTAGAAGTGCTCTGGCAGGACAGGGGGCATCAGGTTGAAATCTTAAATAGGGTAGTTAGGGTGGTACCTCAATAAAGAAGGTGACATTTGAGAAAGATTAGAAAGAGGTGAAAGAGTGTGTAATATAGAAGAGTCATTGTAAAGCCCCCGAGGTCAAAGCATATCTGGAGAAATCAGAAGAAGTCTGAATTATGGCTGTGGCAGAGTAAGTGGGGCAAATGGAAATGCTGATCTCCCCCTTGTCTGTCTTCTTTTTCTAAATAGCACTTATCACCACCTGGAATAAAATGTGTGTTATATTTGCATGCATTTTTTTTATTTTTAAATTTTATATCTCTGTTTACCTACTTCTCCAGAATGTGAGTCCTATAATAGAAATTCATCAGTTTGAGTTTGCTGCTGTATTTCCAATAGCTAAAAAGTATCTTGCATGTAGTAGAAACTCAATAAATATTTGTTGAGTGAATAAGTACATTAAAAAGAATATAGCATCTACTAAAAATACAAAAAATTAGCTGGGTGTGGTGGCGGGTGCCTGTAGTCCCAGCTACTCGGGAGGCTGAGGCAGGAGAATGGCATGAACCTGGGAGGCGGAGCTTGCACTGAGCCTAGATCCGCACCACTGCACTCCAGCCTGGGCGACAGAGTGAGACTCTGTCTCAAAAAAAAAAAAAAAAAAAGAATATAGCAATACAATATGCTTGTATCTGCCTATATTTATATATCTTTTGATTTAAGAAAGCAAAAATTTGGGTGTTCTTATAATCAGACAGAGAACAGGGAACAAATAATTTACATATTTTTAAATGAATATGAAGGTTTCATGAAGTCTGGGAGGCTAAAGAGCAAAACCACAAATACATAAATATTAACAGAGGATATATCTGGGCAATATAATTTGGGTTTATTTTTTATTAGCTTTTGTATTTTTTGAATAATGAACATATAATTGTATGTTAAAGAGTAACAAAACTATAATTTTATCTATCTATCTGCATATACATACGATCTAAACCTGTGATCTGCTGAATTGATTTGAACTTTTAAAGTAGAGACAAGCGGGTCAGTGTACGTGAGCCTTGCTTTGGGATCTTATTATAATCTTTGGTTGAGTAGACTATAATTGTGGTGTACCTCCACAAGCCACAATTTAATGAACCTGGAGCCTCATTTCTAGGACCAAAGAGAATTGGGAACCTGGAGCTCGATAATGCTGTTTTGTTTCATTAAATGTTCTTACTGTCTGTGTGGAAATAAATGTGACTTATCCCTGACAGATGATAAAAGGCAGCAGACATCATTAGTGTCCATCACATGATTCCTGACACCTACCAGAGAAAGGGCCTCTTGCTCATGATCAGAAGTAAAATCTTTCTACCGATTGATTTGAAATTGCTTCTTAACTTCAATGTTCAGATCTAGCCATGAAACCAAGAGTGGTTTCCTATTCCAACCTTAAAAACCTTCTTCTGAGGTTTTAAATCATTTCAGCTCTGTATTTCAGGGTGTTTCAAGGGACAGCCATGTTCACAAAGGAAGGAGGCTCCGTGGAATGCTTTATTAGAATTTCAAAAAAGTGCCATCTCTCAAACTGCTCATTACCAGGAGCAACCTGATGCCAAGCGATTTATGGTTATTAAAACATATAATTTGCATTTAAATTAAATGAATTAATAAATAGCAGAGATTAAAATAATGTGTTATATTTTCTTATTGTTTGTTGCCTTAATTTTTACACATGCTAAAATAAAGAATAAAATTTATGGGTCTTAATTTATTTTTGTTTTTTTTTTGTATAGAGTAGGTATTGAGAAAAATAAGAATTGGAGAAATTAGTCTCTATTATTTCCAGATTTTTCATGAGAATATGTTCTTAGATGCATGTTTTCCTCAAAATATGGCTGCTTTAAAAAAGAACTATATTTTATTTGTTTTAGAAGATATTTCTCAATGTTTTCAATGTAAGAAACTTTTAAAGAACATGAATAACCCAAATGCTTTGCTTCCAATTTCTTATATAAAATACTTTCAATAAATAATAATCTTAACATCAAATAATTAATATTTATTGAGAAACTATCATGTGTAAGTTATTATACCAGACAGTATGGTGAAAATCAAAAGTATAAGACCCCCCCCCTTTACATAAAGTATTGAGTTCAATTATGGATATACAACTTAAGGCAGGCCTCAAAAAACTTTTTAAATGCAAAACATAAAAATTCTATAAAAAACAATTCCAAGGTGATTTTACTGCATATAGTCAACCTGGAAAGCGATTGATTCAAAAACTCTTTCCAAGTAAATTCTGAGACTGGGAAAAACGGTGCCCTCCTGAACCTGAATCTCTCCTCAAGTCCTCCCCGCAGATGATAGTATCAAAAAACAGTGCAGATGAAATTACAAGTGATTCAAGACTTTAGTATTCCCAGGAAATAGAAAATCCTATGAACATCAGTTTGTCTATAAATACAGATATAAATGTCACATCACAACAAACCTCCTGACATAACTGTCAGCCTGTGGGTGAAGAAGAAAGAAAGAAGAAGAGAGAGAGAAAGAAAGAGAGAAAGAGAAAAAAGAAAGAGAGAAAAAGAAAGAGAAGGAAGGAAGGAAGGAAGGAAAGAAGGAAGGAAGGAAGGAAGGAAGGAAGGAAGGAAGGAAGGAAGGAAGGAAGGAAGGAAGGAAGGAAGGAAGGAAGGAAGGAAGGAAGGAAGGAAGGAAGGAAGGAAGGAAAAGAAAAAAGAAAGAAAGAAAAAGAAAGAAAGAAGAAAGAAAGAAAGAAAGAAAGAAAGAAAGAAAGAAAGAAAGAAAGAAAGAAAGAAAGAAAAAGGAAACTAAGACACATCATAAAAATGTAGAGCACATAGACAAGGCACAGACCCCAGAGAAAGAAAGTACAATACTAAGTGGAAACACTCTGGGTATGGTATCTTGTAGTTCACACCACTTGGTATAGGAAAGATGTTTAAAAGTGAGTAGTATTAAAGCAGCCAGTAGCTTTGTAAAGCATTCCTTCTTAGAAAAAATCATAAAAGTAGAGAGAGAATTATGTCCTGATGATGTAGGATAAATAAGAAAGAAGAAGAGGAGATAATTGAGGATCTTTCAGAAATTAAACAGTAACAGGTCATGCCAGTTCTTTGCTTCTCCCATACCACGATGACATTCATTAAAGAAATGGCCTCACTATACTGACAGAAGCAGGGATTTCTGGGCTGAGAACCCTACCCCTACCCCCAAAATGCCCAGGAATAGGAAAAAAAGAAAAAAAAAAGCCAATGACATACAGAGCTAATGGAAGAAGAAACAGAAAATTTAAGTCAAAATACTTCGGCCACTGAAATGTTATTTATCAAAAAAGAAGAAAACTGCCACAAAACCAAAGAATAGTCTAACACAATTTTTTTTAGTTCAGCTTAATTTCAAGTTTAATTAAAAAAATCTCAAACAAGCTTTTGGAAATTAGATATAGATATGTAGATATCAATAAGGATATAAATATAAACTAGAATCAGAAATTTAAAACAAAGAATATCAGTGGAAAAAAGAGGAAGTAATGCAATAAAAGTTTATTGATCTTAGTAAAGAAATATAAAGAAAAGACAAGTCCATTTCAGAAAAATAAAAGATATCCCAGATTTATAACAGATTCTACTGAAAGTTTAATAAGGGACTTTGAAGAAAAGCAGAAAAACAACAAAGAGAATAAAAATGAGATAAATAAATAAAAGGGTCAAAGAAAAGATGCTTGAAATGGAAGATATGCAAAAAATGTTTAACACACATATAATTGAAGTCTCTGGAGAAAAATTAACAGTCTAATATAACTGATATATAAAACTATAATCTTAAAAATCCGGACCCAAAAAAAACTTATTTTTACATATTCTATGGCCCCACTGTATGCATGGAAAACTCAAAAGTAAGAAAGTCTGAGATGGCTCCTAGAAAACAACTAGAATTTAAAGAAAAAAAAAAAATCATTGAAAGTACACAGGCAATAAGATCAAGTTACTTACAAGGCTGAAAAATTAAACTGCAGAGAAAGCAGAGTAAGATTATTGGCTGTTTTATAAGTAATAGATGAGAGTAAAAGGGTATAATGTAAGATTTACAGTCCACATAGTAAAAGGTAATTTATTTAAAAAAGTATATTAAGGGCAATAAAAGTATAAATACTAAAGTAACCATTAGAATAAAATTACCCACTTTCAAAAACACCAAAATGTTTTTTAAATAGCAAAGAAGCACTGAACAGAGAAACACAGTATATATAACAAAATACACACAGTAGCAGCAACATAAACTTAGGTATAGAATTGATACCAACATATCAGCCACATCAAAAAGTAAGAATAGGTTTAATTCATCTGTTGCAAGGAAAATTTTCAAATTGGCTCATAGAGCAAATGCCAACTTTATTTTCTATGTGAGGGGCAGACAATATACAGTGATTCAAAAAGGCCAAAATTACAGGGATGGGAAACGATATAGCAGGAAAATTAAACAATAAAACAGGAAGAACTGCAATATTCATATAAGAAAAAGCAGAATTCAGGCCAAAGCATTACGGATACTCTATAACACTTAAAGCTGCAATTCAAAGATGTAACAGTTATGAATATCAACACAGCAAATAACAGAGTCACCACCTTCGAAAATCACAAAGTACAGAAGATGCAAGGAGAAAAAACATAATAAAAGATGAGTTTAAAATATGACTCTCAGTAGAAACAAGTCAAATTAAGAAAAAATAAGTAAGGATATAGAAGATCTATGAAGCATAATTAATGTCTGATTTTTTATATCAAAACTGGACAATATTCCTTATAATAGACTGTATCCCCTTCTTCAGTATGAAAGAATCATTCCCATAAACGGATCACATATTAGGTCAAACAGAAAACATCAGCAAACCTCATAAAACAGAAATATTGCAAGCAACTCTAATTACACCATGGTAAAATTTAAATTTAAAAATTAAATTTTAAACATAAAGCTCTTCTACCTGTAAGTATATGTACGTCTGTATAAATAAAAATAAAATGTATTTTATATAATATAAAACTTTCTATTAAAGAACTCTTGGATAAAACACATACATATATAAAACACACACACACACACACACATATATATAGCACAAATATACATGTAACTTCTTATTAAATGACGCTTGGATAAAAGGGAAAATCCAAACAGAAATTACAGAATTTCTGAATAATGAATTTCTGTAATAAACTAAAACAGATATATGAAAGGATATTTAACATCTTAAACATCTAGATCAGTAAAATAAAATAATTTTAAAATGTAAATTACATTTTCAACTTAAGAAAATAAAAATGTAGTAAAATACTAAAACCAAGAAAAGCACACAGTAGGTTAAAAACCATAAAAATATTAGATCAAAAAATAAAAATCTTTATTCTTTGAAAATAATAAACAAAAAAAAACCACTAGATAAATTAATCAAGAAAAGGTGAGAAAATCCAAATATACAACATAAGAATGACAAGGGGAAATAATTATTGATACAGATAAAACATTTTAAATAAAAAGAGAATACTTTTCTAAGCTAGTAAGAGACTACTTAGTGATAACTTGAAGACCTAAGTGAAATAGATAATTTCTTAGGAAAATACAACTTACCAAAATTAACCTCAGTAGAAATACAAATTTAAATAGGCCAATTCCCAAGGAAGAAAGAGAGAAAATACCAAAGAAGCACTTCACAAAATAACAAGACATAGATGACTTTTGTTAGGTAGAAATAACACATCATAAATTGATTCAGTGTATATAGTGAAGAAAAACTCCTAAATTCTTTTTATAAAACAAGTGCAACGTTGGTGCTCACTTCTGAAAAATGTATCACAAAAAATTAAGGAACAATATCATATATGACTTTGATGCAAAAATAAAAAATAATTAGCAGACACACCTCCTCATAAAAAAAGTAACACAGCAAGGCAAGTAAGATTGATACCAGTAGTGCAAGGATAGTACAATATTATGAAATGTATCCCTATAGTGGGACTTTCACATAGAAAAGTAATATGATTATTTCCATAGATGCTGAAATATATGATGAAAACATTCAACAACTATTTTAGTAAAACTTAGAGAACAGAAATGTATGGATACTTCAACATAAACATACACTAGATATATATATTCATGCATTTATTTTATGTATTCATGAATTATATGTAAATTACATATTTATACATTATGTACTACATGTTTATATAAAATATATAAATACAGTTTTATATATGTAAAATTTTATCAATTATATTACTCATATACAATTATATATTCACTTATTTGTATATTATATAATGGTATATAATTTTATAAATTATATATGATAAATTATATATGTGATTTGATAATTTGGTAACTTATAATCCATTTTGTATTTTATATAATTGATAAATAACTAATTACATACCATTGACTAGATATATGTATATATTCCCCCCCACCCCACCCCCCACACACACATAGGCACACACAGAATCAGTCTTAAAGTAAAGCCAGATTTTTATTTAGTAGTAAAACACAGTAATTCTTAGTAAGGTCAGGAGTAATGATGGCCACTATCTCTATAATCATTTAACATTATGTTGATGGCACTAATTACTCAATGTTCTTAGATAAGTGGTAACAATTAATGACATAAATTGGAAAGTATGGAAAGGAGGGGGCAACTCAATAAATGGTACTGGGACAAGAAACATAGAACTAACATGAATGTGACAGGTGGCAAGAAGTGCTCGAGAGACAATTAAAGCAGGGTAAAGGGGGATGTCCCAGGGTGGGTGAAGAAGTTATGATTTTACACTGGGTGATCAGGGTAGGCCTCACTGAGCTAGTATTAGGCCAATGGAAAAAAGTTAAACCTCACACCATGTACAAAATCAATGCCAGATGAGATTAAAGACTTAAGTGTAAGAGCAAAAGCACTGTAAGAGAAAATACAAACATATTTTCATGACCCTGGGGCAAGAAGCCTTTCTTTAAATCTCAGTAATTGTTTAAAATGACAAACATTGATGTGTTTGATTACATTAAAATCAGGAACTTTATTAATAGATACCACAAAGAAAGTGAAAATAGAAAACGCAATCTCTAATAGTATATTTGTGACACACAAATACACACATGAAACTGATGAAGATTAATATTAGAATATAGATATAAGTAATTCTTACTCATTTTTAAGACACAAAAAGTTTTCAAATGTGCAATAAATGTGAACAGAGCTTTCAGAGAGAAAATATAAATGGATAAAGTATATTGAAAGATGTTCAATTTCAATAGTAATAAAGAAAATAAAAATTTTAAAATGAAATATTTTTATACACACTTCAAAATGGAGAAAATTAAAATAGCCAAGCAATACCAAATGTTGGTAAGCTGGGCTCTGAATACATGGGTATTCATTTTATTATTTCACTGACATATAGATATATATACAATAGACGCATCTTTTATAAGTGAATCATTTCAGATTACAAAATGAAGAGAAAATGGAGATCAGACATGATCAGCGCATCCATGAAAAAGTTACACGGTAAACTTTCAAAAACTCTCTAAGAATTAAATATCTATTTCTAAGACATTATTTAGCTATTGTATTAGTCCATTCTCACACTGCTATAACGACATCCCGAGACTGGGTAACTTATAAAGAAACGAGGTTTGACTCACAGTTCCGCACGGCTGAGGAGGCCTCAGGAAACTCACAATCATGGCGGAAGGAGAAGAGGCACATTTTACATAGCAGCAGGGAAATGCATGTGTCAGCGCGGGAAAAACTTCCATTTATAAAACTAACAGATCTCGCGAGAATTCACTGACTATCATGAGAGCAGCATGGGGAAAACTGCAATCACTTCCCACCAGGTATCTCCCTCAACATCTGGGGATTGCAATTCAAGATGAAATATTAGGTATTGAAAATTCTACATTACAAAAGGTATTAAAAAAAACTGCATCAGGAGTTTTGTCTTACAGTGTGTCTAAAATTTCTTGAAAAAAACACTAGCTGGCCGGGCGCAGTGGCTCACGCTTGTAATCCCAGCACTTTGGGAGGCCGAGGCGGGTGGATCACGAGGTCAGGGTATCGAGACCACGGTGAAACCCCGTCTCTACTAAAAATACAAAAAATTAGCCGGGCGTGGTGGCAGGCGCCTGTAGTCCCAGCTACTCGGAGAGGCTGAGGCAGGAGAATGGCGTGAACCCGGGAGGCAGAGCTTGCAGTGAGCCGAGATTGCGCCACTGCACTCCAGCCTGGGCGACAGAGCAAGACTCTGCCTCAAAAAAAAAAAAAAAAAGAAAAAAGAAAAAACACTAGCTTATTTATTTGATAAAAGCAACATCTTAAAGTCTTTCCTCCTTTCTTTTGAAAACAAAACAAAGTTGCAGTACCACTAGGGATGTGACCAGCAAGGTGGGTTAAATGCAGACATCTCTCATCGTTACATGTGATGTCCCCCATCTCTCACAAGCACGGTAGTCAGTATAGGAATTGAATCAACAAATAGTATGGAATTAAGAGTGCTTGGACAAAAAATAAAATACAATGCCTCTAATAAAAGACTCAAAGTAACTGAAAAGAAAGTCTCATTCTACTCTTCCCGATTTCCACATTATATTCACTGGAATTTTTCCATAGTTTTCACATAATTTCATAGTGCTAGGGCAGTGGTTCTCAACAGTACAGATAGGGGTGATTCTGGACCCCACAGACATTTGAAAATGTCTGGAAACATTTTTGGTTTTGATAACAGGCAGGAGAGGTACTGCTGGCATGTAGCTGCATGCTAGCATCCAGTGATGCAGCTAAACATTCTACAATGCACACGGCAGACACCCACAACAAATAATTATCTGGCCTCAAATGCCAATAATGCCAACATCAAGAAACTCTGTTCTAGGGAGTGTAGTATTAATTATTCAAAAATATTTACCGTGTGCCTGTTATGGGTCTGCAACAATGCTTGGCATCAGAGATACAGCAGTAAAACCCAGAGTTCCCTTCTTAAGGATCTTAGAGTCCAGTGGGAGAATCACACAAATAAATTGATAACTATTGTGAAATAAATAAAGACAAGTGTGGCTTTCCCTACTTGGAATACCGTCTCATCCTTTTTTTTTGTTTGTTTGATGAAACAATCACCATCTCTCAAGATTACATCATAAGAACAGGAGTAAGTTGTGTTTTTGTTTTTAAGGTTCACTGATTTGTTGCAAGCACAAAGGACAGTGACAGGCATGTAGCAAGTGCTCAATAAGTATATTTCTTGAATGAACAATGAATAAACTCAAGTATCAGTTCCTTTTTGAAGTGTTCTTTAATTTTTCAGTGAATAAAGCAGACCCATCTTTTTTCACAGTGCTTTTGCTGTGGAATTGTGACAGATGACATACTAGCATCTAGAAGGGCAAGAGTTATCGGACAAATAAATATAGAATGAATGAGTGAATACTGAATAAACGAATATAGAATGTAATGGAAACTAGCAGGCAGATCTACTAGGTATATGGACTCAAGCTGTAGCTCAACAAAACATTTTCCTTCTAGTCCTCCCATAAGTTAAACACATAGAGACCGGAATCTTTAAACAAAATAGAATTGCTTCAAATTAATAATTTATAACTGCTTTTTCACCCACTCCTAAATTAGATATTTACATTACTTTCACTTTTTTGGTCATAAACAGTGATGCGGTTAACACATTTTTGCATACTACTGTCGTTGTCACATATAGACGAATTTCTGAAGTATATATGAAACGTAAAGCTTTTGAAACATAAGTGCATTCCAGAAAGTGTGTGAGATTATCATTCCCTCAAGCAGTGAATGAAAGAGATTGTTTCTTCACATCCTTAATTAACACTGAGTACCGGGCTGCATGTTAGATTTTAATTTAATGTGTTATAATCCAACAGTATTTCCTTTATGATTTCTAACTCATCAATCAACGCCTAGAAATAATTTTCCCTACAAAAAGATTCTAAAAATGTCTACCTATAATTTCTTCTAATACTTTTTATGGTTTCATTTTTTATATAGAAATCATAAATTCCACCAGAATTCATCTTGTTTTAAGTCATGATATAGGCATCTTTTAATTTCTAAAAGGATACTAAATTGTTCCAATACATTTAATTAATAATCTATCTTTCCATCTGCATGACATATATAATGCATTAAATGAATATTTAAATTTAGATTTGTTTCTGGACACTGCATTTTTTTCTGTTGATCTGTCTACTTTTCATTGACTATGACATTATTTTAGTTACTATAACTTTATAATATACTTTAATATATTGCAAATCAAGGTTTCCTTTTCTGTTTACAAAATAGAGGAAAATTTATATTTGTACAATGTTGAACCTTCCTATCCATGGAGACAGTTGGTGTCTTTTTAATTAAAACTTCATTATGTTATCCTGTAGAGCTTTTTTTTCAATGAACACTCATACATTTCTGCTAACTTTTTCTACATAGTCCATAATTTTAATTGCAATCGTGAAACACGTTTTTCTATTATGATATTTAACTAATTATTCTAATTATTGTGTTTATATAGAGAACAATAAAACTATTGATTATTACATACTTATTATCTAAAGAAACGTTATATAAATATTATACAATATTTTCTTAGTTTTCTAGTCAACCACATAATCTTAAAATTTTAGTTTTTTCCATTTTTTGCCATATTTATTATTTATTCCTGCTGTCTTAAAAACTGAATTACACTGGCTATCACTTTCAGAAAAATGTGTAACAGTGTAAAAGCATTAAACTGTCATGATTTTAATGAGAATACTTCTAATATTAAGCATGATAATTGAATTCTCATCTCTGTACTGAAAAGAATGATGATGGCAATGGGCTGAAACACATCATATATATAAAATATATAACTAGATTATAATAATAAAAGCAGCAACAGTAATAACAATGACAAATCTTCATTGGCCACCATTAGAGAGTGCTAATTCATTAATCTGAAATTTAATAAAGGGAAAGACTCAAGTATTTATCCTTCTTCTCCTGTATAAGCTGTATTTTCAGATGATCAAATAGTTGATAAAGAAGATTATTTTTAAAAATAATAATTCCACTTAATAAATGCTGAAGGAATGAAAGAAAATCACCATTTTGCAATGCCTAATGAGATAATGAATCCAGGAAAGGTGACGTTGATGAAAAAAACTTATTTTGCAGGAAATCACATTACTAGCACATCAACTCACTGGTAAGTCTAACATCACAAATGAGACCACCAAGTATTATGTAACTGATTAAGTACTACGAAATACTCTCAGCTTAAGAACTAACAAACCACAATCATAAAAAACTGGACCTAATCTAGCCTAATATCTCATTATCGGGTTATAGAAAATAAGAAAAATACAGGAATAAAATGACTAACACAATGAAAAGTACTAAATCTAGATTACTGGACATTCAAAAGGACAAATAAACAGCAAACAAAACTGCTGTTTTCTTCAGCAATTCGATGGCCTGGATTAATTTTTACAGAATAAAAGAAATTTAAGAGACACGCAACCAAATTCAGCATGGACTTAATTTTAAAATCTCTTGTAAATAGCCATCTTGGAAACAATTAAGGACATCTGAATATTGACAGTATTAGATTATATTAGGAAATAAGTATTTAATTCTACTAATAGCTTTCTGGTAATGTAAAAACAAGACAAAACAAAAAACCAACCAACAAAATCCCAACATTCTTGTCAGTTAGAGATGCATACTAAAATATTTACAGTAAAATGACATCATACCTGAAGTCTGCTTTAAAATACCTCAGTATAAAAACATGGTGAAAAGAGTGGGGATATATTAATAATTATTGAAACTAGGTAATGGGTAGATTGAGATTATTACATTATTCTCTCTACTTTTGTGTAATACATGTGGTTAGTGATAAAAAAGCAAGCAAGAAGTGAGAAAGTGGAAAAAGTAGGTGAGGATCAATGACGAGTCTAAATAAAAGGGTAGAGGTAGTTAACACAGTAAGTACATAGTTAAGTACATGAGAGTGCTAACCTATTAAAGTATAAGTGAGGTTCAAAAAAAAAAAAAAACTGAGAGAAGAGAGACTGCCTGGAACTTAGAATTAAGGCAAATAGGGTAGAAGTTGAAGAGCTGGAGAAGGGAGCAAAAGCACTCTTAAGCTACCTAGAAGGGCACTCCCTATCTGGATCTCAAATGTTTGGAAGCTAGCATCATAAAAGATTTTCACGTATGGGGTATTTCTCTTCAGTTTACCAACTTCCACACTGTTGTTTAGTGTAAAGCATCCTAATAGGCGCTAAGATTATAAACTCCACCTCATGGTCACTACAGCAAGAATTATATCCAACATTGTTTATAAAATCTTATTTTAGAAATTGCTGCAATTTAAGAGACTTTCAAGATATCTTCAATCTCACTATATCAACATGAAAAGAAAATCCCTCTGAATTTTGTGTTATCCTAGGACATACCTAGAAGGCAATCCAGTGAAGACCTGCCTTGTGACATTCAACAGAGTAATTGCAGAAGCAATTTGTTACAAGCAGATGCATAGTTGAACACTAAAAAGGATGATAAGCTAGAAAGAAATTAGATATTGAAATCAATTTCTTTTAGGCTTACCATGATACTTCAGTTTCACACAAACAATTGTATTTGAAGAAGTCAGGGAAAAAAATGCCATACTAAGATGGGTGCCCATGAAAACAGAACTTTACACATGCTATAGCCTTTATAGTCACCATTTACTTGATTGGTCCAAATATTTATAGTTCATTGTTATGACTGCCAAAACTGGCAACCACAAGGATTGTTGTCTCAATTAGGACAGTAAACAGATTGTCTCTTTTTTTAATGAAAAAATCTAAAATGTAATACTTCACAGTTTAACATGTTTATTCATCTAAACGAGCTAAAAAATAATGGTGCGACATCTGTTCGAGAGGCATTGGTACCTCAAATTTTGGCTGCCTCCCCACCAATTTGGTTGTTGTTTTAAAAAATGAAGAATAGGAGGGAGTACTGTCATCAAAAAATCTTCTGGCATGTAACGTATCGTATTTTTCTTGAAATAAGAATCACATATCTGTTGCTAGGGATAGAAAAACTGTATAACAAGGAGGCACTATGCTGAATGCGGCTACAGTTCAATTGTTTAACTCAATTACTGACCCACTATGGATATTTCCATACTGATATAGTCCTTTACATGACTCTCCCAGTTCCTTCTATACTTACGTTTAGCTAAAATATCAACAAAATGGTAAGAATGTTCCTGTAGGTTAAATTCATCTGCTACATTTTTTTTTTTAACCGTGGGTTGCACTGATTCTAAATATGGTGTAAGTGGAACAAAATCTAGCAAACAGCATTCTATCCAGGCTGCATTGGAGCAATTCTAATAAAAGAAGGCAGTGCTGCTAAGGGAGAAGTGGTAGGAATCTCCCAGAGAAGACCCAGGTAAGTGTAAAGAAGTCTAATTGTTGGTGAGGAGAGAATACAAAATTATCTTAGGTAGTCTCTGGCTCAACAACTTTATGTTATGGATGAAATACATTAAAATCGGCTGAGTTTAATTTCTAGAAGTTTATTTCTGATGCTCATGTATAGCACAATTTGCTCTACTGAATTATCATTGACTATATAATTTTAGAACCTGTAAAATATAGTGTTTTAGTAGTCACATAAACATTATAATGAAAATTGAGTTCTATTTTCATTTGGAGTGAAAATGCATGCTAAGTTGAATTCAAACATTGAGTATAGTTTTTAATAAATTCTAAGATAAAAATAGCATATTTGATTCCCTAGAAAAGAGCAATGTTTCTATTTTATAGCGACCTTAATGCTAGTTGTCTTGATTTAAAGAGAATCAGGATGAAACATATATAATCTCAGTACAACCAAGGACCATAATTGGTAAACGCTGAGTTGATTGATATTGTGATTTTTAAGTTTTATTTATTAAATTCAAACATTTTTTGATCATTTACTTTACACAAAGAAACTGTGACAGACTCTGAGAGGACTAAAAGGCATCAACTTAAATTTTAACATGCATTTATTAAATTTATATGCAGATGACTACACTACTGCAATTACAGAAATGAGTCAGAACATACTCTCAAGATCTTACAGTCATTGGTTGGGGTGGAAGTATTTCTTCTGTCCTCATGAAAAATTAAAAAGATAGAAAATCTTGAAGTATTTTGCCACCTTAAAACAACTACCCACCCTACATTTGTACTAAAATAGGCTTTTGCTTCTTTTAAAAGAAATTCTAGAGGTTATATTTTTACAATACTGTATCTCGTCTCAAATAAATTTATACATTCTTTACCCTGTCTAAACTTGCATGCAAAATAAGAACCAGCAAGCCTTCAAACTTCAATCACAGTATTCCATAGGCTATATTTTAAGTCTATTGCATTAGTTGAAATTTATTTTGCAGAGTATGTTAACAAACATATTCTAACATTTAAAAAATCATTACGATTTTTTCTGTTTTTGTCTTCTAAATTACTCTGAGCAGTGAATTATTGGAGGGAAAATACCCATGTCTAAAATTTGTGTCTGGTGCCAGTCTCAGATTTATGCCAAACACCAGTAGGTATTCAAAAGTGTGGTCCCTTTAAAACAGCAGGCCGGATATCACCTTTCTGTCTTCAAAGATTCAAACCAGACTTCCAATCTGGGATTTCTTTACAGAGGGTTGGCTGCTTCCCAGTTAATGTGAGTTTTGCAAAATTTGCATTTCATGAAAACAGTGTTGTGTAAACATATATTGTGTCACTTTACCTGCTATTTACTAAAATCAGAGTTTAGCCTTTGAAATTTATGGTTCTCTGGAGCTATTATAAATCAATCAGTCATACGAACAGACAAGCTGTAGACTCAGGATATCAATAAAACTAGGCAGTGAAATTTGCCTATAATTATACTATATTTAGATTAATAGTTATCAAAAACATTTTTCCCCAAAAAAAACCTCAAGGGTAAAACAGAATGGTAAAGTTTTTTTCAGGATGATGACTTTTCAAACATTTCCAAGAGCATAATCAGCTATTTTAAGTACTGTAAACTCTGTTATATTTCATTTGGATAAGTATCTAATAAGCAATTATTACATATCCTCTCATTTAAATTATCACTGAAAACTAGAAATAATCTTTATTTAATATGACTGTTTTTAACACCATATGGAAGGGGAAATAACTGAATGAAAATTGTTCACGTAAATGTGATGGGAGTGGGGGGGTGGGGAGCAGTATTTCTTGACATGTGGCATGTCACTCAGGAAAGTAAAAGGCCCATCATATCCAAAATGCCAGCTTGGATATTCCCTTGCCACCCACTTGACGAACAGACATACCACATGGCATTAAATGCTGCAACCTTTCCTAAAAATGCCACTTGGATTGGTCCGCTCTGGTGAGTATATAAGAACTCTTGGTCTGTCTCTTGAGTTTGTGAGTTCAAAGGGAAGAATCTAGTAAATAACACTGGCTAAATTTTGCCCTCAGATGTTTGGCATAAATGATTTGTGAGGATATTGGAACCTTTGGCTGTTTTCACACCAATGAAATAAACTATGCTACTTGAAAAAAATTCTACAGAACATAATGCTACACAGTCACATTCGACTTTTTGCAAAAGTACCAAAGAGTATCTTTTAGAAACAGTGCTTATAAAGCCCCATATACTCCTCAGAGATTTCCCAAGGATTTCTTCTCTTGGCTAGTAGGAAAACAATCTTAATATTTTATTTATTCTTCGTAAGTACAATGTATATAATATAAAACACTTTGTGCACATGTTTCCAACAATTTCATTTTCTATGCATCCTTACATAATGTAGTAGCTAATAACTCTTTCTGTGGACACGTATTTTCCAGTTTTCTAAGCTTTATGTGTTCAAGCATTGTAAAAACATATTTAAAAATTGAATTACCAGTAAAAATATTGAATGTACAGGTCATTATGCTCCCACAAATACAAAATACATTGAAAAATTATATCAACAGATAATTACATATGAAATATGAGGCATATATTTTCTATTATTTATTTTCTCCCTAAAGAGTTCTAATTGATTAACTCTCAAGAGACAAAATGTAATTTTATAAAACAACTGTATTGTTCAGATTTAGGACACAACCTAAGAAGATGATTCTGAATAGGTAAGATTTTTGCTATTACTGTTATGTGAAAAAGACTGCACAATTAAATGACAAATTTTTACATATCTCCCTAACAAGAGGGGCAAACTGATACTACAAGCAGCCAGAACAATATAATTAAAATAGAATTCCAAGGTTATATTAATAGAGTAATAAGTTAATTAAAACCAAGATCAACTGAACTTCTATTTACACCAGTTCAGACAGCCCAAGAGGAAAAGAACTCTATTTTAGAGACATATGTGACTCTTTGAGCTTCTGTCATCCAGGTGCCATTTCTGATGGAGCACATGTGCACTGAACAGTTGGCAAAGAAGGAAAAAGATTACGGTAGATGTATGTGCAGATAGTCTCTGTAATGATATAAAATACATCCAGAAAGAAAGCAGGGCTTTGTTGTAAAATAAAAAATTTCCCATGACTTTTTGTTCTTTCTGAATGTGATTTGAGTATGTTTCTGTAAATAAGAATATATACTAACTTATGATGTATATAGAACAAAAATAGACTTAGTCATGGGGAAGTGATGGAATTATACACATAAATTGGCAATGACATTTGAAAAATTTAGGATCTGGTTTCCATTTCATCTAAATGTATCATGTATAGGGTGGCTGTCAAAGCAGAAAGATATATTAAAGTATCCAGTAGCACATACTATACTGCATTGCTAGGTAAGGTTCTTTTCTTCACATCCTATGCAACTATTAAAAATCATATGTCTGCAAACTGAAAATATTAGCAGAAAGAATTAAAGATGTTACAGTTTCAGTATTGAAAGTTTTGGTCCCAAAAGGTGCTTTCATAAAGTCATTTCTCTTTCATGCACTGATTGTTGCTTAGCTAATCTTCATCTTGGTCCAGATCAGGGTCAACATCCGTGGTGAGTCTGAGATAAAAGAAAGCATAGAAAGCCAGTAGTAGTGCCAGTATAGCTGCAAGTACAAGGCCAACTTCCTGGGAAGAAAAAAAAAGTAGACTTGAAATTGATGAAAAAAGATTGGTTAACGTTATTAGTTTCACCAGATAAAATAACCGTATTATTCCACAGTCTAGAATGAATAATTCGAACCTAACAATCATATCCATTTTGTTTACCATTTTTTGCCATTAAGAAACTTGTTTTGTACTTGGCAAGTCCCAATGAAATGGCAAATACACCAGTGGGTGGGTCATTGGTATTATTATTTCTAGCTAATTTGTTTTTTCCTAATAGTAATATTAAAAATGTATCATTTTAATATATTTTTATAGTTTGGATATCAGGATGTTCGATATAAGCAATGCAGTTTGTATCTACACAGTTGATCTGTTTTCTATTTGAGTGTGTTTAACTTTATTTGTGGCTTCAATACATTCAGTATTAATGATAGCATTTGGGCACAGTTTTTTTTTTAAATTATCATTCCTTTTCATTGTAAAGAAACAGTCGTAACTGGTCTCTAGATTATATCTAGATGTATACATCCTCATTAAATGTGACTGTTGAAACTCTAATTTTTAAATTCTAAAGTCTATAGTTTACATTGCAGAGGAACAAAACAAAGTACTCTTCACTCATGAAGCATAATACAGTACATTTATCACAGCTTTGAAGGATGGGCCCAGATTTTTCATTTGTGATGTGATGTGGATTAAATTAATCAACTATATTGAAATAATGATAAAAATTTACTCATATATTATGATAAAAATCATATTCTCTCTCAAAAAGTATGTGTATGTGTATATCTCTGTGTGTGTATACCTTCCAGAACTTTCTTAACATTAACATATCATTTGGCCAAATCAAAAAAGAAAAAAAAACAAATAGAATGCCAGTTCAGTATACTAAAGGGCTTAATATTATATTCTAACTTCTACTGTATATTATGCCCTTTACCTGGCACTGCTTTACAGAGAAGCAATTCATTTGCATTTACATGAATGTAGTTTACATTTCACAAGAAGGTAAAATCAGTAATAATAAACTTCAAAAACATTAAAATGAATTTGGCTTATAATCAACATGGAATTTTTATGTGAATGTTGAATTTATAAATAGATATTTTATATAGATTTTTAGCTTCATAATTACATTTATTTAGATGTCCAAACTATGAAAATAAATATTAATAAACACCAATAGGTTGAAAAACTCAGTGCCAAAGATTTTTGTAAGGTTTCATTTTTTAAATCTAATATACCAATATAATGTCAAAGGAAAGTGAATTTTTTCTTTGTTGCAGTTGAAACACTTTGGCATCTCAAAAGGGCATGGCAGCATCAGACAGGTTTCATTTATTTTCTTATATCCACAGCTGTGTTCCCAGACCCATCTGGTTACATAGCTACTAATTTTAAGAGGATGTAATAAACAAGTGACACACAACTGCAAACTCCATCTGTTCTGTATAGTGGACAACAAAACTCTTCAACAGCAGTCCCCATTCACCCAAGCTTAATGCAAGAATTAAGTTTGTACTCTTGATTGGAGGTCATGATTCATATCTTATTGATAGTCAGTTCTAATTGCTGCTTTTCAACTCCTTGTCCTTAAAACAACTCTGTATCATTTCACTAAGTATTTTCAGAACATTCAGAGGCATGAAAAGGCATTTAAGGGATAGGAAGCAGAGAATATTCATAGAACATAACTTCAGAAGACCCATTAATTCATTACATCTGTTCAATGTACAGTGTGGGCATGGCTTAAAAGTACTAGGTGGAAAGGTATAGCAAATAATTTTCTTCAAAAATTATCTCTTCATTGAGGAGACAAGCATTGTAGAGGCTGAATGTCTGGAGAGTTGGAACAATGGTAAAATTTGAAAATAATGCTTGCAGGATGCTGGTGACACTAACCATAACTTAGAGACCTATAGGCATTTATGATTCCCTTGCCCCCTTTGGCTATTTTTAGCTTTAAATCAAAAAGAACAAAAAAGAACAAACATAACATTTCAAGCTGGCTCATCCCAAGGGGTTGTGGGCAGGATCTGGTTGGCACTTGAATATTTTATTTATGTAACAAAACTAAACTTGTGATCCTTATTCTTTCATTATAATTATACTTTTCATATAAACCTTTTAAATAAAAAAAGCTCATTAACAAATGTAAATCCTTTCCTTCTAAATGCTAGAAAATCAGTATTTGCATTCTGAAAAAAAGTTAGTGATGCTGTAATTCTTGAAAAAATAATCTTTTAATTGAGCAGCAACTAAATAGCAAATTTAGTTGTGCAAACATTTTTTAGGTGGCACTCATGGCATTACTGGGCCATAAATTATGGCATTTTTCTTGTATTTCTAAAACACAAAAAATAAAAAGTACCTTCTCAGTAGAAATCAAGTCTAGGTTTCAGAACAATGTATTAATATCTTATATGGAAATTGCTAACTGTTCCCTCAAAACGCTATTACTAAACATACATTTACAAAAAGCACTAGAAGCCTCTGAGGGTTAAGCCCCTATTGTATAATTCTGCATATCTCTAGCCCATGATTTCTCAGTCAGTACTGTTGATTTGATATTGTAATGAAATCTATAAGTGATTTCTTATATAAGCTCTTCCAAGATGATCATGTCTTATTCATCTTTCTTTTCACAGGTGCTATACTATTATAATATTTATCATAATTTATAAATAATGAAAGATTGAGTAAAATTTATATAATCTTTATACAGGGATATCAAAATTAGTAATGTTTTTAAAACTTTATAACACTAATATCCATAATACTACCTCCAAAGCCAATCTAAGAACATTTTGCAATATATAATATGGCAACAAGATGCACACTTTAAGAGGGTATCTTAAGGCTGATGACAAACACTGAAGGAGAGACTTACTTACACAAACTGGGAATGGCTAATTCAAACAAATGTTTTCTCAATCAGCTAATAATTTATAAGTGACTTCTATGCATTCAATTTAATGTTCAATGTTTCTAGTGTATTATTGAACTCTCCTGACAACATTATGAGGTAAATGGCAAAATTTCCATTTTATAAATATGCCAACTTAGACTTAGCTGGATCATGGCAAAAGGAAGAGGCAAGGGGGATAGGATTCTAGGCCTCCTTATCCTGAGCTCAGTGCTATTCTCATTGCTGTTATTTTTATATCCATGCATCTGTTCATATTTTCTATAGATTTGAATTAAATGAAGAGTATATCTATGATTCATTCAAAAGACTACGTAGTAAAGTGATAAGACACCACAAGGTTATGGTCATTCTATATCAACTAGGTAAGAGTACAATATGCTCGATGTTCATTAGTCCTTAGTTGCTTCTCTGACGTTATCAATATGGATAAAATCACTCACTGGGGAAATTAAAAAGCATTAAATGGCAATTGCTGAAAGAAACTTTGTTATTTAAAATCCTATGCCAAAATGACAAAGCAATCAAAGTTTGACAGGGCAAGCTAATTAGTATGCCAGATTTGAAATGTAAAACACCTTCAAGGTTCTGCTTCTAAAAAGTTTCATATCATCTTAATAGGCTCTCCACATAAATTGTCAAGCAAAGTAAGTAATATTTAAGGTTAAAGTTTTGTTTTCCACAGGTTTACAAATCAAAATGATGTGCTAGTTTATTAAAAAGGAGCTATGTTCTTTTTTTTTTTTTTTGAGAAAAAAGGAGCTATGTTCTGCTGCCAGTTTGAAAGATTTCTGTTGATACTTTAAATATTAAATAAAATCTCTCATAGAAAGACTAGCAAATTCTACAGTGTTTTTAAAAAGACACTAGATAACTGCACTATAAGGTAGACCTTATCTCATACTGGGAACATTATTATTTCTTCAGATTTAAAGAATAACAACAATTATAAGAGCAAATGTATAAAAAAGATGTGTGTGTATAAAGGTGGTATATACATAAATAAATAGCTGCACTATTTCTCAAATCCTGATATTTAACTTATCATATTGTGCCACAAGAGGATTTTGTTACCCCATATTTTTCTAAGAAACAAACAAATTAATTAAAACAACAAAAATCCCACTGTATTGTGAAAGATAAAAGTAAATGACATATTGCCTTTGAGGGCAATGACAGACCATGTTCTCGCTTCAAGAAATGATCATCAAGTAGCCAAATGTAAAATTTAAAAAAAAAACTCAACACTGATTTTAAAAAAGTCACGTCATAAAGAATTTTTCTAATGAATGAAATTTCACATGAAATTAGAAAAATACTTCAAAAGATGAATCTTCTCTCTTTTAAACAAAAAGGCAATTTACTTTTTTTTCAATAAAAACTGACACACAGCACGGAAGAGATGGTGTTGTGCAAACATACTGCATCACACGGCAATGCTTGATCAAAATCAGCAATCAGGAGCGAAAAGAAGGCAGTGTTTCGTGATCATAATAGCAAATTCTGGAAGACAACCAAATATATCATCTGGCAGTTCAACAGCTGTTACAGCTTGGTAGTAATACCTTGGCATTTGCTGTAAGCTATAACTTAGAAAAATTGATTTTTCATCTGCCAGATAAAACCCCAAATCTCCTTTTAACATGTTAATATTTAAATAAAATATATGTACTGGTCATTTTTATTTTACACCTTTGATAGTAGAGTTGCCAAATTAATTCTTCTATTAATAGTTTAATTCAACTCTAAATACCTGGCAAAAGATTGACATAGGCAATAATGTAAATGCAATTTGTTGAGTTTCATTGTGTTAGCACATTAAATTAATATCTGCTAACATCATTCTCAGTTGCATTTATCCCTCTTAAGCAGATAAAACACTGGTATTCTGAAAGAACAAGTTTAGGAATGTCATTATAATTTCATCAGAGAGTACTGACAACAATAAGTAGAGTAAAATTACATAATTAATGATCTCAGTATATATAATTACAACTACAATTTAAACAACTATAAAATGAAATTTATTGAAAAATGAAAGAAATTTCTGACGAAGGCCACATACATCACCGAAATGTCTGAATAATACACACAGTAGCTAGAGAGAAAATAAATTGCACCTTTAAGTATAACTGATTCTCTTAAGTGACACTGTTTTAAGACCCTTCAAAATCTCAGAGTAGGAAGGATGTTTTCCATTAAGTAAATTCTTTACAAAAACCTTCAAGTCTGGCATTCTATTTAGATTGTGAAATGTCATACAACATTTAGAATTCAACATTTATGCAATCCAGTTTTAGAAAATGAAATGGCATGCACATATCAAATTTTAAAGTTACCAAATAGAGGTTCACCTTTATGCCTATTGCTGTTTTCTTTGCTTCTGCTTTTAATTTGGTTGCTCGTAAAATAGGTTTAGTTTTTTTATAATCCTGTTTACCTAGAAAGAAATAGTTTCAGACAATGAGTTATGCTTATATATAATTAAGTTTAACAATCATTTGAAATGTCAAAGAATGTTTAAATACAGTGAAACAGAGACACAGAGTTGCAAAGTAGTTCCCAGTGGTGGTAACCATAAACTTGTCACCAAAAGGTCAAATTTTCCTTCTCTCTTACTTTTTCAAGAAGAAGATACTGACGGACATCTTCGATTTGCTGTATAGTGAATGTCAAAAAAGATAAAAACTTGTTTTAGAGAACACAAAATTTAAAGTAAAGCAAATAAACCTTTTGGAAGCATTTGGAAACAGATGCATAAGTAAATAAGTATATGTAAGATCCCATTAACAGGTAAAGTTAACTTTGTCTTCCTAAGAGTAACAGCTCATTATAAATGTATTTTATTATGGATACATTAAGCATTCAAAACATAAGTGAGAAATATCCCCAAGTTTCCTTTAAGTAAAAGACTAAAGAAGAAATCTATAAATACTTAACTTTTAGCCGTACCCTGAATTCATTAGAAAAATATGTATTTAACTTTTATTTCCTCTTAATAGAGAACAAAATTAATATGGCTAGATAGCAGTTATAGGATAGCTACATTTAGATAATAGTTTCAATAATCTCTTCCACATTTCATAGCCAAAAATGTGTGAAACTGAGTTAGTGTCACAAAATTTCCTTTGTGTATCATCTAGTGACTCCGGCAAAGAGTAACAAGAGTGGATTACACAGCCTGGGGAGAATATAGGTTTAACAACAAGAACAAGAATAGTAAAAGCATTCGTTACAATGATATATTTTTTGTTACCCAACTCTTAACTAGGAACTGAGTCAAAATGAGCCTCAAACATAACAATATAATATGTTATTCTCAGGAGGAGTTAATACATGATTGTATAACCTCTCTGGCTATTTTATATTCTTATTTTGCTTTATTTTCATCTTTTCCCCTTCCTTTCGATGACCAGTTCCTTTACAAAACTCATCGCTACATTCCCTTCATCTAAATAATACAAATTCTAACTTTAATTTCCACACCTTCTTCACATTGAAATAAATTGAAAAGCAGTTGGTCTAAACTCAAGTATATCATAAAAATTTAATGTGCAATATATCTTAATGTGTCTGCTAATGATTCAAAAGTATCTTTAAAATTTCATACAGAGTTTTAGAACTAGAAATGGTAGTCAAATGAGAGTCAAATGGATGGGCGTAGTGAAGAACCACTATATTTGTGTCCATTAGACACATAAAAGTGTTTGTTTGGCTGGAAAGCAAGGTATTTTGTTTTTAAAGGATTGTATTCTCTTTCCTTAAATGCTATTGTATAGCAATAACTCTGGATCAATGAGCATGCAGAAGCTTAATAAATATTATTTGATGATGGGGTCTGATGATCTAGAAATGAGCCAATTGTCATAATATGAATCAAATGATCTAAATTTCAATAATGGAATGAACAAAATACATGAGAAAAATGTTACTCTGACCCATTTTAAATTAGCAATATTTAATTTTGATGAAAAAAATCTGGACAAGTGTTCACTCTAATTTCACATCTCTACAGTCAAACTATTCATGTCATTATTCCTGCTGAGCTATAAACAGTTCAGAACAATGAAAACGGTGACACATCAAAGGCCTCCGGTCAGGGTTACCAAGCAAGTTTCTAACTGGAATTCTAAAAGATATTTGAAGATTGTAGATTTATCAAAAACTAGCTTCTTGTTTCATCCTATATATGCCCTATAATAATCTCTTGATGCTATGGTGGGGGGTGGGGGGTGAGCAGCGGGAATAAACAGATGCAAGAGGATAATCTTTTTTTTTTATTATTATACTTTAGGTTTTAGGGTACATGTGCACAATGTGCAGGTTTGTTACATATGTATCCATGTGCCATGTTGTTTTGCTGCACCCATTAACTCATCATTTAGCATGAGGTATATTTCCTAATGCTGTCCCTCCCCCCTACCCCCACCCCACAACAGTCCCCGGAATGTGATGTTCCCCTTCCTGTGTCCATGAGTTCTCATTGTTCAGTTCCCACCCATGAGTGAGAACATACGGTGTTTGGTTTTTTGTCCTTGTGATAGTTTACTGAGAATGATGTTTTCCAGTTTCATCCATGTCCCTACAAAGGACATGAACTCATCATTTTTTATGGCTGCATAGTATTCCATGGTGTATATGTGCCACATTTTCTTAATCCAGTCTATCGTTGTTGGACATTTGGGTTGGTTCCAAGTCTTTGCTATTGTGAATAGTGCCGCAATAAACATACATGTGCATGTGTCTTTATAGCAGCATGATTTATAGTCCTTTGGGTATATACCCAGTAATGGGATGGCTGGGTCAAATGGTATTTCTAGTTC